>NW_015165837.1:853885-856171 GCF_001447785.1 Gekko japonicus | reverse complement strand
GGGCTGCACAGCTTGTAGCCTCCGGCCCTCGCTGCTTCCCCCTCCCCCCACTCCAAAGTGAGGGCTTGTAGCCGCCAGGCCTCGCTGCTCCCCCCCCGGCTCCAAGGCGGCGGCGAGGCCGGCTGCAGAGCGTTCCCTGCACATGCGCAGGGGACGCTCTGTCATTTTGGGGGGGGATTTAAGTATCCCCCCGATATTTTTTTTAACTTTTAAGATTTTTGTGCATGGGGGCGACTTGGCTATTAGATATATAGATTGTTTTATTTCCTTTCCAAGTTAAGTTATCTGCTCTGAAGTTTTCAACGTTGTTAGAAACCAACCATTAAATCAAGGAAGCTGGGTGTTTGTTGTTGTTCATTGTAATGATATGTACCTCACCAAGTAAAATTGCTGAGAAGATTTGTGACAAAATACTGTATTTGCAATTTAAATGAACAGGGAGCATCTGAGAAGTAAAAGGTTGGAAATAGTTCGTCTGTGTTATGACAATCAACCAAGGATAGGTACAGCTTGTTTGGTCTGGAAATATATGGTTTAAACAAATCCTGCCTGCTCAACCTAGAGGAAGTTGACAGATTGCTCCTAGCTGTTCGCCCTACCACATACTGCCTTGATCTGTGGTCGTTGTCGCAAATTAAAGCTGGCCACAATGGGTTCCAAGGCACCTTCAGGGAGATTATCAAAAAGTCCCTCATAGAGGGACAGTTACCTGGGGTGCTCAAGGAAGCAGTGGTCCATCCTCGCCTGCAAAACCATCTCTGGATCCAGCTAAATTGGACAACTACCGGCCGGTCTCCAATTTGCCCTATTTGGGCAAAATAATAGAGAGGGTGGTGGCGATTCAGCTACAGTGTTTTCTGGATGACACTTCCATCTTAGACCCCTTCCAGTCTGGTTTTCACCCTGGACACTGGATGGAGATGGCACTGGTCACCTTCACGGATCGGGGCAGATTGGCAGTACTGTTGTTGTTGGACTTGTCAGCAGCATTCGACATGGTCGACCATCAGTTACTGATCCACTGCCTCACCGACATAGGAATTCAGGGGTTTGCCAGGGGCCTTGCAACTGCTTTACAGAGTTCTCTTGCTAACTTCCTGGGCCTCAGCAATTACCCAATTTTTTGAGAGAGGTGATGATCCCACTTCTTCAGAAGCATTAATAGCTTTCAAACCCATTAGGTGACAGTGTGGGCAAGGACACTGAAGTTATATCTTCGCTGCAGAGCCAAGGTTGGCCTCAGAATACAAAGTAGTTGCAAACAGGTCAGAGATTTCCTTAGAATCAGAAATAAAAGAAGTAACAGAAGTAACAGAAAAACCATGTTTAATCCAAATAATACTGTCTGGGAAATACAATGGCTATTTCATTTGAATGATCTGCTGAATATGCTGGGTGAACACATGTAGTCATGTCCCAGCTTCCTTTAGCCTGGAATCAAATTTGGACAAACTGAGCTATTTGCTGATTAACTGACATACCATTAAAGTCATTCAAAGCCCACCTTCTGGTTCTCAGATTGTTTTTATGGGATTCCCAGTAATATCATTGAGAGGGCCATGAGATTCTGCGTGACCCACCTCAAACTCAATTTACCTGCTACTGCTGTGAAGTTAAATAGTGATAGTAGTTGGTAGCAGCAGTACTGAGTCCCAGCACCTATTTGGGGGGCTCTCCCAACTCTTTATCCAACTGTGCTGGCCCACCCCTCTCAGGAACCCCTTAGCATGGGTTCTGCAGAGGGAAGGGGGAACTGGTGGAAACTGGCTCAATGGTGTATATAGGTACTAGCCCTTTTTAAAAAAACAATAAAAGCACCGAGTAGAAAACTGGTCAAGAGGAGGAGAGATTGTACCGGCCTTCCAGCCTCTTCTCTCTTCCTATCCTCTTAAAGGTCTTGGAAGCACAGCATCTGAGCTGTCAGGCAGAATCTAGAAAGTGTAGATCCCAGCTAGGGTTGCCAATCTCCAGATAGTGCTGGGAGTACTCTGGAATTACATCTGATTTCCAGAGAGCAGAGGCAAGTTTCACTGTAGAAAATGGCTGCTTTTCAGGATGGACTCTACAGTACTATACCCCACTGAGGTCCTCTCCTCCTGAAACCTTGCCCTTCTCAAGTTCTGCCCCCCCCCCAAATCTCCAGTGATTTTCCAACCCAGAGTTGGCAACCCTAATCCCAATATGCCTGACCTCTAGCCTGACATCTCTATTACCAGAAAACTACATTTCCCAGAGTGAACAGTGTGCTTTGGATGCTGTGTGTTCAAAGTGTCCAGGAGGAGACAA
>NW_015165837.1:847907-853848 GCF_001447785.1 Gekko japonicus | reverse complement strand
TTTCCGTGGTCATGTGGCCGGCATGACTAAACACCAAGGCGCACGGAACGCTGTTACCTTCCCACCGAAGTGGTACCTATTTATCTACTTGCAATTTCTTGCTTTCGAACTGCTAGGTTGGCAGGAGCTGGAACTAGAGACAGGAGCTCACCCTGTCTTGCGGCACCCGGGTCTTGAACTGCTGAACTACTGACCTTCCACAGCCTGCAGTTCAGCGTCTTAACCACTTGAGCCACCGCAGCTTTCTAGTTGTACTTTACCATATATAAATTGGAACATTAATTCTATGAAGGGTTACAGCAAGAACAAATTAACATATTGGCACAAAATGCAGGGGAATGATTAAAAATTCAAATAGGACATGACAATGTTCCCTCTAAGCTGTGGAGTCCTGTGAGCAAAAAATCTACTTTGTGAGCGACTGCCATTAAAGTTGTGAGCAAGCGATTTGGCTACTGCATACATTAGTTTGCTCTGGAGCCATATTTCCTGAGCTAAGACAAAAATGTGTGAGCCGGAGGCTAAAAAACTGTGAGCTAGCTCACACTAACTCAGCTTAGAGGGAACACTGGACATGACATATGACAAAATTAAACAAAAATGTACCCAACCAGCATCACAGCGGAGAGCTCAGTTACATATTTCATAAAGTCCATCATGAGCAAGGATGTTCATGTTTATATGTGTTTTAGCTTTTACGTACAGAAAAGTCCATGCGGAACCCATTGTTAAAAGTCAATCCCTGTGACAAGCCATTACGTTTGGGTTTAGAGTTTCCCCCCAAATTGATTGTTCTGTAAAATTTGTATGACTATGCTTGCAAAACTTGTTTGGAGCATAGGAAAATATATTTGTCCATACAAATGTCTGTTCATTTTATTTATCATTATGGGCTCGAAACTTCCTCAGCCACAGTCGATACTGGTTGGCATGAGTGACAGAGGACTATGATCCAGAAGTATTCTCCAAAATATTTAGCAATGCTTTCCTTATTATTTATTTACAGCAAATATACACGCATTAGTGATGTGCTGTTCTACTCAGGTTTTGTGGATTCATTTGCTATGTCAGTGTTTTGTATTCATTGTCTCTATTATAGTTACTACCCCACTTCAGATCCTTTATTCCCCGTGTTAATTCATTGCCATTTGTTTCAACAGAATTGTTGTGAAGAAAAAAATGGAGGAGAGAACAATGTAAGCTACACTGGGTTCCCACTGGGGAGAATGGTGGGAGAACTTGCTGCATGTCTGGTTTCGTATTCTACGCAATGGGGATGAAATTCTCAAGTATGGAATCCTCCTCGCGAATTTTCAGGCAGAGAAGGCAAAGTGTTCCCATTTTACAGTAGGGATGATTACACATTTCTCATCCCTGTTGTTTCCAACCCCCAAATCCCCACTTTTTATTCTTCCTTGTGCAAATCAGACCAATGAGTCTTTATTTTCGTATGCTTTTCCTTGCACTTAATTTCCTACATAATATGTTGGCATTTTTTATTTGTGTGCTAGTACATCAAAATTATAACTATCTGTTATTATACACATATTAATATATATTGTACTTGTGAATCCTATATAAATCATATTTCAGAATCATACAACATGTCCATACATCACAATCGGGTCTGCAAAACCAATAACAAAAAGCCAAGAACCAAAGCCTTTGACAAAATATAAGTGAAATTAGAAATGAAATAGGGAATGTATGTTCATCCCTGGATTATGTGCCATTAATGGGAACAGGGAGGCATATATGTTTGGTGTGCAAACTAGGTTTCCCCTGTTCCCTGGGATCCACAATACCAGGTATGCAGAGGCTATTTTTCAAACAAAACCAGAGCATGAGGATAAGGGGGTAGGGAAAACTAAATTCTGCCTCTCACTGCACTTGATTAATTTTAGGATTTTTCTCCCAGCCCAACTGATTACAGTCTGTCTGAAAGAAAATGTTTCAAGCAGCAGAGTTAAGTGTGGTAGAGAACAGGGTTGTGTGAACAGGAAATTCACCATCTTTTTCCCTGCTAAGGCTCATAGCAGCTGTGGTGGTGTTTGCATTCAGTTACACTGGGTAAGGGCACTGCTACTTTTTCATGAAATTAATAGTGCAATCCTAAACAGCATTCTACTCTTCTAAGTCCATTGACTTCGATGTCCAATTACTTCTATGGTTTTCTAGGAAGAGACAAGTAGCAACTTTGACAGAGCAGGAGAGAGCTGATTGCATTCTCCTCTCCTGTCCAGAGCAAGGTGCATTTACATGTGTGAAGCAGCCCCATAGCCAGAAATCTTTGGCTGGTGGGGCCAGGGCACTGGGGCAGGGGAGCAATGAGCTTAATTAATGGCAATCTAATTAGTTGTCTAATTAAGCTGTTTAGTTTAAGTGGGATAAAGAGGAGCTGGAGAAGGTGAGCAGAAGAGAGCGCATTCCAGCCAGCTTTCCCTCTCCAGGTACCAGCAAGTGCCCAAATAAAGTTACCCAACATTGTGTGGGGTGGGGGTACCAAAGGAAAGAGAGACTTCTCTCTCTTTCTTTCCTTCCCCAGCCCCACCCCAGTGGCAGGGAGGCTGGGGAAGGAAATGGAAGCGGCCTTGCTGCTTCTGGTCAGTTTCACTCCCCTCCCATCAGCTGTTAGGTTGAACAGCTGTTCCTCTGGGAATGAAACTGACCAGAAGCAACAGGGTGGCTTCCCTTTCCTTCCTCAGCCTTCCTACCACTATGGGGTGTGCCCCACCATGGCTATGGGCCTGCTGTTGAGGATGAGGAGAAGCAGATGGGGAAGTGTGTTGGCACTGTTGTTTTCTCATGTGCATGTGTATATGCCTGCCTCTTCTTCACACGGAAGAGAAAGAGGAGAGAAGCTGCTGTGGTAGGTTTAAAAGGATTACAGCAGCCCCTGAGAAGGGGTAGAGAGCTATTTTTAATCAGTTGAAGAGTGACTAGTCACTCCCAAATGACTTTGCAGGCCACATTTTGTTCTCAAGAAAACTGACGGGGGGGTTGGGGTTGTATGTTTGTTTGTTTAAGTCAGGCAAGTTACATACTTTGGGTGGAACAGTTCTGGGTGGTATCACTGCTTCTTTGGCATTCCATGTCTTTTGCTAGTCTCTCTCACGCCTGTATTTCTGCTGTTAATTTGTACAGTTGCTGAAGTTAAACAAGCCTGTCTGTAGACTTTTGACTTGCCCGCTTTTCTTCTCCATGGATCTAATTAGAGGATGTGGAGCTGGTGTTTTAACAGTACCTATTTCATAAAGTGCACCCCCCACTGAGATAAGTGGCCTTTGAGCGTTTTCAGCAATGACATTTCCTTCATTCAGCATCAATTAAGAAATCATTCACGTTTGTTTATTTCAGTCATTTTCTCACAGTACTTGTAAGGAGTTGTCTATTTCAAAAGCCCACCCTCCCTATTTTAAAGCAAAGGTGCTTTTCTGCCCCCACCTTCCCTGAGTTACATGTAGACTTAAAATACACACTAAGGCAAAATTGAAATTTTCCCACAGAATTAAGTCTTTCTCCCAGTATTATCCTCTTAAATGCTATTTTTCTTCTTCCACATGCTTCAGTCATCCTTTGAGTTTTTTCTATTTTTATTGAGGTTTTTAGAAGTCTCATATTTTATTTACTTCCATCCTTTATTCCTTCTCTTCTCACAGGGCTCCACAGCATTAATATTTCAAGAACCTTTTCACTCTTAAATACTTTTCCTGCACATTTAAGAAATGTTGTTTTGAAAGGCAGCAACCAAAACTCTAGTAAAATAAGCTCTACCACCTACATAAAGATTTATTGAAGAGATTTCAAAGTCCCCTACACTAGCCAGGATCATTTGAGTAGAAGCCAAATAGTGAAGAAATAGAAAGAGGGAAGAAAACCATCCTGTACAACTGCCTTTTTAAATTTATCTTGTAGAAAATCAGTCACCTCAAAACATTTCAGGAATCATGGAATATATTCAGTGAATCCTTATACCTCAAAAGTTCACTTTTTTGTTTATCGTATTTGCATTGCACCTCCCTATAAATCTGTATCAGAAGTGGCGTGTGTGTGTGTGTGTGCCATCAAGTTGCTTCTGACTTATGGTGACCCTATGAATTAAGGACCTCCAAAACATCCTATCATTGACAGCCTTGCTCAGATCTTGCAAACTGAGGGCCCTGGCTTCCTTTATAGAGTCAATCCATCTCATGTTGGGTCTTCCTCTTTTCCTGCTACTTTCAACTTTTCTTAGCATTATTGTCTTTTCCAGTGACTCTTGTCTTCTAATAGTGTGACAAAAGTATGATTAGCCTCAGTTTAGTCATTTTAACTTCTAGGGAGAGTTCAGGCTTGATTGGATCTAGAACCCACTTATTTGTCTTCCTGGTCGTCCATGTTATCCGTAATACTCTCCTCCAACACCACATTTCAAATGAATCAACTTTTTTCCTTTCAGCTTTCTTCACACCCATACATAGTAATGGGGAACACTATAGTATGAATTATCTTGATCTTAGTCTCCAACAGTGCCTCCTTACACTGAAGAATCTTTTCTAGCCCCTTCCTGGCTGCCCTTGGTTGCAGTCTCCCTTTTGGTTGATGATGGAGCCAAGGAATAGAAAATATTGAACAATTTCAATTTCTTCATCACCATCCTTAAAGCTGAGTAATTCCCCAGCAGTCTTCTAGCTTTGGCACGTTCTGCTTTAACCTTCACCAGTAGTCGTTTCAAGTCTTCAGTATTCTCTGCCAGTAATGTGATGTCATCTGCATATAACAAATAGTTAATGTTCCTTCCCGAAGTGGCTTACAGAGTTAAAAATAAGAAGTATGACAACACACAACCAACTGTTTAAAAACACAGGTTTAAAGAATAAGATCATAAAAACAGCAATCAAACAGGCCTTTACAACCAATCATTAAAACAGAATGGAATAGTTAAAACTATCCACTGAGAGCGAAGGATGTCTAAGAGACCTGAAAGAATAAAAACATTCTAGAAAGAAAATATTTGAATGAAATCAGATCAATTAGCATACTTAAGTATCAGGATTACAGGAATATAATAAGTAAATAAATTCATTTATCAACTGTAGCTTTAAAGTCTTGTGGGAGCTCAGGATGTCTTATATCATCTTTCAGGATTCCAGGGGGAAACTAACTTAACCTTTACATTTGGCCATCTACCAAGGGTATAACTAGGATTTCTAACTCCACCTTGGGAAATTCCTGGAGATTTGAGAGTAGTGTCTGGGGAGGGGAGGGAGGCCAGTAAGGGAACTTATGCCTGTAGTCTGGAGATCAGTTGTAATTCTAGAAGAACTATAGACCCCACCTGTAGGCTGCCAGTCCTAGGTGTCCACAGTGTGGTACTTGTGGGCATCATGCTGTCTGTCATTGTGTTTCCTGCTGCCCACTTCCTTCTTACCCAAAACAAAAAGCTAATCCTGCCTTCCCTCTGCCTCACTGGAGTAGGAGTTGCTTTGGAAGAGTCCAGAAGGCAGTAGCTTTGTGTTTGTAAGTCGAGCTGTATACACGTAAGGTGAGCTGTATACAAACTGAAGAATGTAGGGCATATGAAGGAAGGAGGAACTGCCAGTCCAGAGTAAGTAAGGAAATGGTTAGAGAGCATCTAGCTGCCTTAAATACTTTCAGATCTCCAGGGCTGGATGGCTTGCATCCCAGGGTGCTAAAAGAAATTGCAGATGTTATTTCAGAGCCTCTGGCTCTAATCTTTGAGATGTCTTGGAGTACTGGTGTTGTGCCGGAAGACTGGAGAAGAGCGAATGTTGTCCCGATCTTCAAGAAGGGAAAAAAGATGGACCCAGGAAATCCCAGGAAATTATACGCCTGTCAATTTGACATCAATACCTGGAATAATTCTAAAGCAGATTATTAAACGCTCTGTCTGTGAGCACCTTGAATGGAATGAGTTAATTGGTAGTAGCCAGCATGGGTT
>NW_015165837.1:814993-846832 GCF_001447785.1 Gekko japonicus | reverse complement strand
GTTACCGGCTAAATATCAGGAGAAACTTCCTAACTGTAAGAGTAGTTGAGCAGTGGAACAGACTGCCTTGGGAGGTGGTGGATGCTCCTTCGCTGGACGTTTTCAAGTGGAGGCTGGACGACCGTCTTTCAGGTATATTGTAGGGCTATATTTTGGCTATGCTCCTGCAGAGTGCAGGGGTTGGACTGAATGACCTACAAGGTCCCTTCCAACTCTAACATTCTATGATTCTATGAACACCCATATGGAAAAAGCCACCTCCATCATAGGAGGATGCTTGGCTTGGAACCAACAACCATTTAAGGACTGGTACCAGCCACTGTGGCAGCCATTTTGTCACTGACCAGCCTTGTTTGTTCAATTTAGAACATTTCTGTGCTGCCTCACCAGAGAACTTGGTCGAGGTGGCTTAGAAAATTCATCATAGGAGGATGCTTGGCTTGGAACCAACAACCATTTAAGGACTGGTACCAGCCACTGTGGCAGCCATTTTGTCACTGACCAGCCTTGTTTGTTCAATTTAGAACATTTCTGTGCTGCCTCACCAGAGAACTTGGTCGAGGTGGCTTAGAAAATAAAATATGCAAAAATCAGAAAACAGCATGAAGATGTTAAAAATGAATCCATTAAAATTTAACCATTAAAAACCCAGCCATTATCTTGTCAGCTAGCTTATGGTCATACCTACTACCTGTTCCCAAAAATCTAAAAATGCCCAAAGGCATAACAAGGTTGATGCAGGATTTGAAGTGTCCCAGAATCACAGCTTCAGATTCCGAAAAGGTGTTTTAGAGATGTGTATATAACCTACATAAAATTCTAGACATTTGTCCATTCTCTTTCCATTCAATGGAGTAAGCAAGCCATTGGTCTGACAGTAGGCCATAACTTAGGTTGTTTGATTCAAAGCAGTATTTTCCCATTTTCTCAAATTAGGGGAAATGAGGATTTACAGATGTGTTGTTTCATCAGTTTAACTTTTATCACACTCCTTTTGTATCTTTACTCAGTCCAATTTTTTATCAGCATTTCTGAGCCATCTTATATAGGGCCAAAGATTACTTGCACTGGGGACAAAATCAAATTATGTAAACGAATTACTTTCATGCTGTCCCAAAGTCACATGGATATCTCTTCCTTGTCTGACGCCATTTGCTTGTCACTGTTTCTGAACTGTCTGGGATTTTCAGCTGATACTCACTATTGTCTTCCTTTTCCCTTGGGTGCAATTTGTATAATTTCATAGAGCTTTATTAATTATTTAATAACTACTTTGAGTTCCTCCACAGAAGTAGTGCAGTGCCTAGGTACACTGATCCATTTGTGATTCATCTTTACTTAAGGTAACAGTAGTCCTGTTCATGTTGCAGAGAACACAGGTACTTTATGTATGTACACATGTATCTGTATAAAGAAAAATCAACCTCGTTATTTCTGGCTTGGGGGGCAAATCACGTATATGCTGTACATGCAAGCTATGTTTACAAGTTACAGTGAACACATATACAATCCATGTGCAGTGACCACTTTTATAAGTGTGCTGAATAATTCTCAAGTTACATTCAACCCATGTACTGCTGAACGTGTGGTTAAAACTGCACATTTATCCAAGTACTGGTTCCTGGTCTCATTTGTAAAGTGAACACATGTTGGCTGTTTCCTAAGTTTGGTGCACACAACACTGTATGCATAGGGAGGATAGCAGTGGGGTGAGCGTGCTGGCCCCACCCCTGCCTCTGCTGATTTCCTGGTCATCTGCAGGAGCAACTGGACAGAGGAAGTGGCCATGCAAATTTGCGTGGCCACCTCCTCTGTGCAGTTGCCACTACAGAAGGCCAGGCAATTGGCAGAGGCAGGAGGTTGGGCTGCTCTCTTGCTCCTGCTCTCACTCCCTGAACATTCCGTGAATGCATGAGGCTATTGTATCCACAAGGCTTTACAAACAGATGTACAGATATACACACATACATGCAGGATGTATGTATGTTCACTGTAACATGTGAACAGGGCTGGATTATACCTTGTGAATAGGTCACACGGAATGTCCATTCCTTGAGAAATCTCATGAAGGGAAATCAACAGGGGCTGTTTTGCAATAATATACTTCAATTATAAGAGATGCAGAGAAAACATGAAAAACAAGGTTTTGTTTATTGATTTCTGTTTTATATTGATTTACCCCTTTTGTTTGTTGCTTTTTCTCTTGCGCTTACTGTTGTATCTTTGAAGTACACATTTGGAAAGATCATTCATTACAAGATGAAAAGACGTCACCAGGATCAGAGCAGGCTACACAGGTAAATGAATGGTCGCTAGTCAACTGACTGAACACATTTTAGTCAATTAATAACTACAATGGATTGGTGTCTTAACCAATTAAATTTAAACATCAGCATGACACCAGAACCTCCCTCCACCAAACCCTCCATGTATTTGAGTGATATGGACAAAATTTTAAGATAACTTGCAATATAATAAGCTAAAGCCAGTATCCATTGACAGACGAAAATGTCACATTCAATATTTTCTAGGCTATCACCCAACTTAAAAAGCTGCTCTCACACGTTGGATAAATGCATTTCCAGTGTTGCACACAAGAAAATCCACTTGCAAATCATCAGTAAAGTGCATTGAAAAATACACTGAAAGTGCATTATCTCTGTGTGAAAGAAGCCTTAGTCAGTATCTTAACCAATTAATCAGATTTATGAAGGGGAAAAGTATACTTTGTATCATGATATGCACTGTCTTAATAGAGGTATTCATTCTGTGTGTGATAATTTTTAAAAAGTTAAAAATCCGTTCCTCGGTTAATCACAGGCACCCATTTTAGCTAATGATTAATTTAATCAAGTCATTGTTTCAATATGAGAACCCTGCATTCCTCATTCCAGTAGTCTGCCAGAACTAGCTGGGAGGGGAGGACTGAGAGGAACATCTGTACCTTTTATCTGTTTAACGTCCTTTTTGAGGATTGGTTCTTCCGTCCCTGCACTTTACAAAGCTTTTGCATGGACAGAGGAACAAGCTCTGGGGTTTGAGCTGAAGCACAAGAGCCAAAGGGCTCTCCAGATAAGCCAGCCAACAAGTCTAGGGTCAGTCCAAGTTAACCATGTTTGTTTACTGGTCTATACATTTTCTTCTGTTGTAAGCCACTTTGGGTTCCCTCGGGGAGAAAAGAGATATAAATACTTTTTAAAAATCTAAAATAGTCTCAAAAACTAAACGTATCTTAAATTTCATCATAACCAATTATATCTGCTTCAAATCAATCAATTCATGTTAAATTTACTTGATGTGCTGATCAAAATTTGAAGCCCTAATACGTATGTGTTATGATTTTACTATGAAGTATAGGGCATTTTCTCCTGCCAACCTAGCAGTTCGAAAGCAAGAAATTGCAAGTAGATAAATAGGTACCACTTCAGTGGGAAGGTAACAGCGTTCCATGCACCTTGGTGTTTAGTCATGCCGGCCACATGACCACGGAAACATCTTCGGACAGTGCTGGCTCTTCGGCTTTGAAACAGAGATGAGCACCGCAACCCTAGAGTCGGATTCGACTGGCTTTCGAGCAAGGGAACCTTTACCTTTATAGGGCATTTTAGATGTCTCATATGCACACTGCATAGTTGGAACACTCCAAACAAGTGTCAAATAGGCCTGTTTACTGAATTATTTTTTCTCCCACTGCCATCCCTTCCATTTAAGCAGCAACAAAGTGTGCAGTTCAGATATGGCTTCACATCCTGATTCTAAATATTCTTATACCCAGCAGTTTGTTATTGAGCATGGAGACTCCAGTGTATTTACAGAAAACAGGTATGAGCAAGCTTTTCCTCTCTGGTGCCATGAAACTTGAATCAGGAATGCTGGAAGCCACACATCAGCTTTTTGCATTATTAGGGTAGGCTTACCTTTTGCCCACCCACAGCAGGTAAACCCCCGTCCTTGGTCCTAATCCCCCGGCCTCAAGAAACTGAAGAGAAGAAGAAAAATGGATGGAAAATGGCCTCCACAGTAACACTGTAGGAATTTCCCCATAGCTTTATAGTCTTTACCACAGAAATTAGGGGAAATTCCTACAATGTCACTCAAGAGTAGTAGAAGAGTTGGTCTTTATACCCCACATTTCTCTACCCTAAGGAATCTCAAAGCAACTTACAATTGCTTTCCTTTTCTCTCCCCACAACAGGCACCATGAAGAGTTCTGAGAGAACTGTGACTGACCCAAAGTCACCCAGCGGGCTTCATGTGGAAGAGTAGGGACTCAAACCTGGTTCTCCAGATTAGAGTCTGCTGCTCTTAACCACTACACCATACTCCTCAAACTCCACCTTCCCCAGGCACTACCCTCAAAATCTCCTGGTATTTGCCAAGGCAGTGTTGGCAACCGTATATTAGGACAGTCTGAACTGGAGTGAGAATTGCAGGTCCTTCAAGCCAATAGGCAGCAAACTGTGAACAGGCAGTGTGCCGGCAGCATTCTTTAGTCGGCGTCGCTTGATGTTGTCAGCGTTTTTCTCAGTCGCAGCGCACCACTGCCACCGTCTGCCCAGAATGGCCAATTGCAGGCTTTTTTTTAATGCTGCGTAGATCTCTCTCGGCTTTTGATCTTACGTGCGGACCTTCCGTTTGTCGGCTAACACTTCCCACCAGGGGGGTTAAGTGTGCCCACCCTCTCTAAGGAGTGGTACCCATTTTATCTACTCACCGAAGCTTTCGAACCGCTGGGTGGACGGCGGTGTTTTGCTACATACTTCCTGTGTTTTGCTACATACATCTTCTGTTGCTCTTCATCATGAGCGTTGTTTAAGAAAGTCACACAGCTCAATGCCTATCAGCTTCTTCACTCTTACTACCACCACTGCTACCTTTGTCAGCCAGGCAGCTAGTTGCCAGTTTCTATGCCTATGAATAGCTACACTACCTGCCCTTGCCTTTCTGAGAATAAGGTTCCAAGAGCAATGTCCTCATTCATAGCCATGGAGGAAGAGGCTATATATGTGCAATAGGACACACCATCCATTGCAATGAATGAGGAAGCACACTCACACAGGAGAAATCTTCCTTATGGGTATCTCTGGGGTTTTGGATTTTCCAAAAAAATCTCACTGTTGACAAGATGGCTTATTTTCAAATAGGATATCTATTCAGTTACACTTATTATTATTAATAATAATAATAATACTTTCAATTTATTAATCGCTTTCCCCAGTGGGCTCAAATTGATGTACAGTTACACATTTTAGACAGGGGACTAACAATGTTCATAGGGGATAGGTTTTTTCCATGGCTTTGGGAGGAGGGGGTCCTCTGTAGAGTTAGTTTTTAGACCAAGCATTTGTAACAATTCCAGTATGCACAGACTGAGAAATGAAGAACAGATAGAAAATACATTTCCTCGGGAAACTCATTGTTCCTTTTTGCAGAACATAAAAGTGATATTTTTAAAGGTGTCTTCAGTAATTCCAGAGTTTAATTTCTGAGTGCAGCCAATATATGTGTACTGTGCACAGTCTGTACCAGAAAACAATGAATGCAGCATTTCAGTGACATGCTGATGAAATGTCACTCTGTATTCATTCCAACCCTATCATCAGAAACTCAGGATTACTCTGAGTGAAATCTTTTCAAATCTTCTCACTCAAAGGCTGTAATTATTTTATTAGTCAATGTACGTACATGAAGATAAGTAATGATTATTTGGAAGAGGATTGTCGGATAGGAAAGTCAGTTTATGCTCAGAAACAGATCATTTTGCCATTTCAGAGAGAAGTAACATGGAATTAGTTGTCTTTTTGAAACCAACCTATTCTCCAGTGTTACCTTATAATAGCAAGTTTCGCTTGCTGATCTGTTGAAAGACAAAACTATGTTTAAAATAGTGTAAGAGTTATTGTTTTACTGGTTAATCACCATTTTTCTAAGTTTAGACTTGAGTTGTGATTTGTTGCCTAGAGAACTGGAAATAAGTATTTCAGAAATATTCATGTGTAACAAACCATCTCATGCAACAAGTACCATGGGAGGAAATTATTTGCATGTGAGAAATGAATGAGGAGGCAGGATTGCTAGAGGTCTCCTTAGCATGTCTATAGCGGTAAGCATGTGCCTGTGATCCCATGATGTACTGCCCCCTTTGCATGGGGTCACCAAAGACCTGACTACATGACACTTGTTTCCTGGGTACATCCCCAGGTCATGAGATACGTTTTGGGAGTCAGTTCCCCTATTCAGATTGGGAGCATGGTGCACGGGGAGCCTGCCCCCTGTGCCCTTTACATGACCTGAAAGAGTCCTAGAGGGTACTTGCTTTGTTGTGGGTTCCACGTGTATCGATGTGTGAGAGGTAAGTTTCCCTGATGAGCAAATGACACCCACCCAGGGCTGTTTCACATCAATTTAGGTGCTTTCTTCCTGAGTGCTGAGGGTCCCAGTGTGAGACGCCCACGTGCACTTGGGAGACACAGATTCCCAGAACATGTCTGACAAAATGACCAGACCAGACAGTGCTTTTTTTTGGGGGGGGGGGTTAAGAAAGGGCTGGTACTCATGTATAAGGTTGTATTTCCCCACCAATTCTTCCTTCAGTACTTGGGAATGCCCCTTCAAAAGGTGCTGGTACTCAGTACTGGTGAGTACTGCCCCAAAAAACCTCTGTTCAGGAATATACCTGGGGGAAATGTATAGGTAGACTCCAAGGTCAAAACCACATGTGAATCAAAAGTTCTGGGTTTTCATTCCCAGGTGTATAATTCAGTGCTTTTGGTTGGGCAAATGGTATTGGGGGTAGGGATTAATTTTATCATTCCAACTGTGGCCCCAATCCATTTCCCCAGTTGCTTTTTGTAGCCCAGTTACACACCCAGAATCACATGCTGTTTGGCCCAGAGCAGTCGACACATGTCAAATGGCATCTAGGGATAACTTAAGTGGAATCAACACATGGTGCGCAGATTGCATATACAGAACTGCTAGGTTTTTAAAAAAAACAAAATCTGAGTTGAGCGATCCTCTGTAGGTTTCTAGATGTGATGCAGCACTTCACTGTACAGTTGAATTAACGATAATCAGATGGAGATTGGAGCAAACACGACTCTTGAGTTTCCCAGTGGGCAGGAAATGGCTTGCTATTTTCCTTGTGGTTCTTGGACTCATCATTCCCAGACATACTCTGTGATTAAACGGCCAGCAGCAAGCTGAGAGCAGAAGGTCACCTGTGCCTCTTGCTGCCGCTCAGTGAAATAAAGGGAGATTAATAGGTGTGAAAGCCCCCAGTATAGACTTACTTGCTCAAGGAATAGCAATAGGAGGAGATGGTATTTGTGCCGTAGAGGGTGCTCCCTGGCTTCAATCAATCAATCAGGTCTTGGTCTTTCAAACATGTTTAGAAACCAGCAAAACTTAGTGGAATATTTCCTCTTTCTGATGTGTTGGACTGAAGATTTATTATATACATTCCTCAAGCTGAATACATTGATGCTGATATTATTATATTACCAACATGCATGTTTCTTCAAGAAACTAGCTGGGTTCATAATGACTGGCAAGTCACCAATAAGGTCTTGGGGAAGAGGCCAATTATTCTACCCGCTCCTGTGTCTTTAGTAGGGGTACAGGGCAATCTTAAACAAAGTTATCCTTTCTGAAGCCAATTGATGTATGTGAGCTTAGAAAGGTACAGCTCTGTTTAGGATTGCACTGTAATACTGCTGGAGCCCCTGGAAACTTGGGCTGCAATCCTAAGAACAGTTTTCTTGGAGTAAACCACATTAAATTAAACCGGGCATACTTTTGAGTAGCCCTGCTTAGTCTTGCATGTTTTTGGACACACCTGCAATGAACTTCCTGGTCTTTCGATGGCAGAGAAAATTTCTCTCTCCCTCTTCCTGAAGCAGCCCCAAATACCCCTTGAAATGCTGCTCCTGGGGGGCAGGAGACCCCCCCCCTCCAGCAGTAATATGAGAGAGGAGTGAAAGGCCTGCAGAAGGAGGGGGAATTGCCTCCTACTTCACATGTTCAGATATTGTAGATGGGATCCAACCCTTTGTCTGGGACACACAAAACATGGGGAGGGTACTTTAAAATAGCAGAGAAAAGGGAAGTCAGGTAAAGGTTCCAAGTTCATCCTTAACCTAGTTCAGCACCAGCTTGTATTGCACAGCATTGTTTTGTCATCCATTTCATTATTTTTCATATATGCTGATCACACAAAAAAAGTGACATGTTGCCACACAAGAAGGAGGAGGAGGAGATTTGATTTATCCCCCGCTCTTCACTACCCGCCGAAGGACTCTCAGAGCAGCTTACAACCTCCTTTCCCTTCCCCTCCCCATAACCCTTTGAGGTAGGTGGGGCTGAGAGCTCTTTCCAGAACAGCTCTTTCCAGAACAGCTCTGCGAGAACTGTTACTGACCCAGGCCCACGCCAGCAGCTGCATGTGGAAGAGTGGGGAATCAAACTCAGTTCTCCCAGATTTAGAGTCCACACTCCTAACCACTACACCAAACTATTAACCCTTGATCACTTGCAAACAGAGGGTAGCATGAACATCACACACAGAGGATCAGTGCTCCTTGACATTTGCAAGCCAGACTGATAGCTTTGACAACCTCTGCTAGACTGAATGGACCTGCATCATGTTTAGAAGAAGTTTAAACATGCCCTCTCACTCAAAGCAACTGTAGCAGCCAGGTATGCTGTGCTGCTACTCTGATCTAAATGTCCATTTTTATTACAGGAGTCTGACCATTTCCCATTCCATTCTGTCTTGCTGTCCAAAGCAATTTGTGCCTGGAACAGCCTGTGCTGGGAGTGGGTTGACTGAACTTTACCACCTCCATTTTTATTTTTATTTTTTATGGCTGTTCATGATTTCTGGGTGGGCAGGTTCTTGGTCTTTAAAAAAAATCACTAACAATTTAGACTTGGGCACCTTGTTCCTTTTTAAACAGAATTTTATAGAAGGCATAAATGAGATGAGGGCCCATTAAATCCTGTCTCAAATTTTTAGAATGAGACCCTTCTGCAAACTTTAGGAAAGAAAGCCCTCCTACTGTACCACTGGGGTCTCTTCATGACTAAAACCGGGCCTGAAATTAGATGCTAACCTGGCAGGCCTTCGTTTCCTAACCTACTTTTTATTCTAAGGTTCAGCACCAGAACACATGAAGTAACAATGACAACATTCGAACCTGGGTCTCTCAGAATCTAATTTGACACTCCAGCCACTGCACCACACGGGAAACTGACATTCCCCTGACACAGCAGGCTTACACGTCACACAGAACTGAAAACTGATAAACGTGTCCAAAGCACTCCCCTTCTGTGCTCATGGACGAGCTCTAGTGCAGACATACATGGAAGTTGGAGGATAAGGAAATTTTTCTGTTGAGGGATAAGCTGTGTTCCTTCAGCATTCATCCCTGTCATGACACACATGTGGCCTCCATACCCAGCTCTGCCCCCCATTCTTCAGATAGGCTAAATTTTGTACTTTTTTCTCTATCTCTCCCTTTTTATTTATTATCATTTAACAGCAAATCAAAACAAAAAACAAGGCAAATGTTCTTCCAATGCCCTCCAAAACTGAAAATAAACTTACCACATAAGCAATGACTAATAAAAAAGAGTCCAGTAACCATCATGAAAGTTTTATTTATGCTTTTAGATTCCCCTCCCCCAGCATCTGCATGTTTATCTGCTTAAATATTTGTTTAGTATTTTTCTTTACTATTTCAGGATAGGAAAAAAATAATGGGGGGAGGTAACTTTGTCACTGACCCAACAGCCAAAAGTTTTGTGCTATGAGAAAGAGATTGAAGGGCTTTGTGGCTGACACAAAGGCCAGCTAGTTGCTCGATGTAAACTCTGTTGTCCTCAAGGGCCTTCCTTCCTTCCTTCCTTCCATTTTTATCCTACCCTTCATCTCAGGACTTCAGTGGGATGAACATTTTATCCTTACAACAATCCTCTGAGGTAGGTTAGGCTGTCTCTCCTTGAATATAGCAAACAGCTCTTTATACAAAACCCACCAACAGTCTGCCTTAATCTCATCCATCCAGGTGACCTCAAAAAAAGTTGCTGTTTCTCAGCGTAAGCTACTAGGCTGTTGTAAAGGACTGCTCTGAGCTCCTTGGAGAAAGAACAAGGTACATACGTTGAAAAATAAATGAAGCTTACTGGAGCTTCCTACATATTCAGATATGATATACCTTGTGTGCAATGGAGCATCCATACAGTTTGGGTTGGAATATACAGAGTATAATGTACTGGGTTCGGACATGAGGTAGTGAAATCAGGTCATGAGTTTATTGTAATTCAGCTCGGATACAGACAATGAGAGCAGGATCGGAGGCCTGCTTAAATCCTCATTCCAAATCACACCCAAACACCCACCCACTCCCGTGATAGGATTATTTACAGTGCACCCCAAATCCCATAGGTTAACTCTCGGATACTGACTGCCCGATAGGTGTGTTTTAGGATCCGTGTGGTCTATTGTCTTGAGAGCGAAGCTAAGGCCATTCGCCTGTTCATGAGCGGACCCGACTGCATGCGTGGTCTATGTAAGAACACAACACAGAGGCACAAAGAAAGGTGTTGGATCCACTAAAGTATTGTGTGGATGGAAGGATTTCTGTCAGTAAACCATGACTTTCTTGCCTGCCCATCCCATTGCAGGCTACAAAATGATGTTCCTGAAAATTCTCCAGTGGATCCAAGCCAAGGATATGATTGAACCAAAGTTAAGCACTCCTGCATTGTAGTCCCATGGTTCAAGGCAGCTTATAGGACATAAATAAAACTTTGTACAACAGTAAAACCACTGATTCCATACACCTCGCTCTGTGTGGATAGACTTCAATGTATCTAGAAGGGTGTAAGACTGGTTAAGATTACACTATCCGTCTCTATTCATAGAATCATATCATGTTAGAGTTGGAAGGGATCTTGCAGGTCATCTAGTCCAACCCCCTTCACTCTGCAGGAGCATAGCCAAAAGATAGCCCTACAACATGCCCGAAAGATGGTGGCCCATCTTTCCTCCACTTGAAAACATCCATCGAAGGAGCATCCACCACCTCCCGAGACAGTCTGTTCCACTGCTCAACTACTCTTACAGTTAGGAAGTTTCTCCTGATATTTAGCCGGTAACGACTCCCTTGTAATTTCCACCTATTAGATCTAGTCTTGCAATCCGGAGCAAGAGAGAATAGATCCACTCCGTCTTCTACATGACAGCTCTTCAAATACTTAAAGACTGCAATCATGTCCCCTCTAAACCTTCTGTTTCCCAAGCTAAACATACCCAACTTTTTCAGCCTTTCCTCATAAGACTTGGATTCCAACCCTCTCACCATCCTGGTTGCCCTCCTCTGGATATGCTCGAGCTTGTCAACATCCTTCCTAAAATGTGGTGCCCAAAATTGGACACAGTACTCCAGGTGAGGCCTGACCACAGCAGAATAGAGCGGAACTACCACCTCCCGTGATCTGGACACAGTGCTTCTGTTAATGCACCCTAAGATTGCATTAGCTTTCTTCACAGTCACATCTCACTGCAGGCTCATGTTTAGCTTGTGATCAACCAGAACACCTAGATCCCTTTCACATGTGCTGCTGTCAAGCCAAGTCCCTCCCATTCTATATCTGTGCCTTTGATTTTTTGTACCTAAGTGTAAGACTTTGCACTTCTCTCTATTGAAATTCATTTTATTTGTCTCAGCCCACTGTTCCAGCCTATCTAGATCATTTTGAATCCTGACTCTGTCTTCTTCAGAATTAGGAATCCCACCCAGCTTCGTGTCATCTGTAAATCTGATAAGCATCCCCTCTATGTCTTCCTCCAGGTCATTTATAAAAACATTGAACAACACCGGGCCTAGGACCGAGCCCTGTGGCACTCCACTCAAGACTTCCCTCCACGTAGACACAGAGCCATTTATGAGCGCTCGTTGGGTACGATTTTTCAACCAACAATGAATCCATCCAACGGTTGTACCATCCAGCCCACACTTAACCAGCTTATCCTCAAGGACATCTATTCATTAATTATCTTTCCCTGAAATCAATTAAAAGATCTTAGCTTTGGCTGGATCATGTCCTAAGTAGGCAAAAAACTTGCTAGAAAACTTTGAAAACTGCACATTCCAAGGGATCTCAAGCCTTGAGTGCCAGGATCCCATTCTAATCAGCACAAATTCCTATCATGAGCAGAAGGGTAGACACAAGGAAGACATTTTAAAGTGATGTTTGAAAACAGAATGTTCAAGTTCATTGCATGAAACTGGTAGGTGGGAGGAGAGAAGGGCAGGAATTATGGAGAATCCAAAGCTATCAGGATTTTTACAACATTTTGCAAGCACAAATAATTGCCGGTATGTCAAAACTTTTATTCTGACATAGCCACAGAGGAAACAGCCTCCCCTCCCTTTCCTATAATGAATGCAGGTCTGAAATCGGCTTCGCAGCTCTTGCCAAACGCGGCTTGCATTAATCAGTCAGAAGTGGCAATCATGTTTTTGTGAGTCCACACAGATACACCCGGGCCCTCTTTAGCATTACAAGAACCATGTTAATATTCTGTTGTTGTTTCCCAATCAGCCAGGACAGGTTGCTGCTGCCTTCCAAGGCTGCATCCTCCAGGGATGGGATTATGCAGCTCACCTGCTCTTCATTGGCTTCTTGAAAGCCCACTCAGACAAGCGGCTTTCAGCAGTGAAATTTAAGGCATAATTACTTTACAGGGTCATAGTGCTACTATTAGCAGGAGAGCAGCCCGTCCTAAGAGCACCTCAGAAGCCACTTTCGTTATCTGGATCGTCAAATTAAGCACAAGACCTATCCAAATTGCTTGCATTTGTTGCACTTAAATGGACCATAAAATGACTTTTTCAAAGAATTGTTTCAGTGTATTTTCACACCAAGGGTGTATCTGGGGCCAGCCTCGTTTTTGCATCTTTTGCTCAGCCTGTTGTGGCTCTGCAGTCTGTGTTGACACAATAAAGCAAATGGCTGTTAACCACAAGAACCTTTTAAGTCTGGATTTGAAAGCCATATGCACCATCCACTAGGAAGAGTTCCCGAACTAGCCCGCAAAAGTGAATGGAAGCAATGAGGTAGCACAGCTATTAGCAGTTTGTATTACAAGTCTGCAGTTCTGGAGTGACAGAGAAATTCATCATTAGGTGGTTCAGAATGTTAATATTTGCAGGTTGGAATTTCAAGTTGCATTATGATTTCCTCCAACAAGTCTTCTCCAGCTCAGAATGTCAGAATGAGCTCTTGCATAGGCATGGGCAGTATCTAGTCTAACAATGCTGCTTTGTAGGCACATTCCCAAAAATTCACTAACTGCTGCAGACTTTGTGGCCAACCGTTTATTCACTAACTGCTGCAGACTTTGTGGCCATCACTGAACAAAGCCACTATTAGGTTGAGAAAACGTCTTGTTTTGAGACTGATTTTACAAACACTGCATACTGTTGTCCCTCCATCCCTCCAATGATAAAACCTTCCTTTGTTCTTGGGTGTGTTCAGTGGGGGTGAGATGAGTACCTGTTTTCTGAGTTTGGGATGTTTGTAATAGCAAACCAGTTCAAACTGGGCAAAGGAAAGTTTGCCTGTTGGTATTGACCACTGTTCCCAAGCAGCATGGTGGTCACCCATTAGTGCTAATTTACATAGCAGCACATCCACACTGTTACTGTTGGAGGACTGCTAAACCTGTATGGAGACAGTATCCCAATCTTTTGGGAAGTTCTCTCTGGCTAGGAGCTGTGGCTCAGTGGTAGAGTGCCAGCTTTGCACACAAAAGGTCCCAGATTCAACCCTCAACATCCCCATTTAAAGGAGCACAAGTAGCAAGTGCTGGGGAATTTATTTAATGTACTTCATTTATGTCTCACGCCACCTTTCTTCCCCATGGGGAACCAAAGCAAGTTGATACCATTCTCATTTCTTCCATTTTATCCTCTCAGGATTTTACTCAGTCTAGCCTACCTCAGAGTCTGTAGGTGGCTCCAGGTGACCGGGCAAGCTTCCATAGTAGAGTGGGGATCCTAACCTGGTTCTCCCAGATCCTAGTATGATACTCTAACCATGACACCACATTTAGGGCTGCCAGCCCCCAGGTCCCAGTGGGGGATCCCCCAGTTTGGGGGGCTTCTCCCTACTGCAGACCAGCTGCTGGTGGGAGAAGCCCCACCCCTAAATACAATGTCCCCAACACAATGATTTCACCTGGAAGTGTTGTCATCGTGTCAGGGACATCATGTGGAGGATGTTCTGGTTTGAGCCCAGTTTTACCATAGTGTTTGCCCAAAAACCAGAGTGCCCCCATGCAACGTCCCCGATGTGATGATGTCACTTCTGAGAGCAGCAAGGGGATCTGGCAACCCTAACCATGTTGGTTCTTCAAGCCACTGGAAGTATTCTCTGCTTGTCAGCTAGATGCTCCAAACTGTGGACATATTGCAGCTACATATGTTTGGATGGAGAAGCTGCTTAGTGTCCAGAGTTGTAGAATTCGATACTATATGAATTCTAAAACCTCTGTAACCAAACAGCCACAGACAAGCTCAAGACATTACTGCCAGATATCAAATTGTTAGTAATTATCTTGTTTGCTTTATGTAGAAACCTAGAACCAATAAGTATGTGTCATATGCAATGCTTTGTACAAAAACAATAAAAAGATTTCACACAAAAAAAGACATTACTGCCAGGAGAAAAGTTTCGAGACCAACTTTTGATCCATGTTCATTGGACAGAAACACATAGGATGTCTTGCGTTTCAAACAGAAGTTAATATGGGAAACTGCTCCCACTTCTCCCCAAATCCTGCTCAAAATGATGGCTCCCCCTCACAAAATAATCACCCTCCAATTCTTTTTTACTGCTTTTACCTTAAGAAGCAGAAGAATATTTGACAGGCAATTAAACACAGCATGACTGAGCAAATGTAAGTGGCGATTTGAACATAAATCATAGGAAGGTATCTAAAATAATCGCAGGTTAATCTAATTTAATCAGTCACCTTTGTTGCTAGGCTCTTTTCATGCTTGTTTTGATTTGCAAGCCAATTGCTTTCACAGGTAGGAAAGAATTATAGCAGCTGCAGTGTGCTTCCTTCCCTGCCCCTTATCCCTTGTCCTTTGCATGTGTGCCTGCATTTCAATCAACCCTATTTACAAGGTACAAGTTACTGAAGGAAAAACAATTATGAATATATAGGAAAGGTTTTCCTTCTCCCCTCCTTTTCTGGCAAAGTGATATTACTACCAACTTCATTGCTAAGAGGAAGCAAAAACTAAATTAACAAGATGCTTCACATTTTGTTCTGAACAATCAGGCGTAATAAAGCCCTGCTATGAACACAGCCACTTGAAATCTCTCAAGAAGAGTTATTTTCATATTCAGGAGAGGAGAGGGATCTATTTTTCTCAGTTATTCCTTGCAATTGATAACAGAGCTGACAGGTTACACACTTTGGTATTCTGATGCTCTGAGCCTCATGTCATCTCGGCATATCTACATGGGATTGTCAGTCAACCGTTTCTGAGATGAAGATCAACAAGGCAAACAGAAAGTCTTCAAAACGGGATCTTCTGTTCCTGTATCCGACTGATGTGATGGAGAAAGCCAGCCACAAGGGAAGGCTTTTCAGGAGCAATCAGGCTTATACAAGTTTGAACTATACACTGAGGCCAGGAAGGCCTAGCATTCCAAGACACAGATGTGTCACATTACAAAGCACAGATGGAACCAAGAACTAGCAAACAATCCAATCAGAGTGGGTGTGGTGATGAATTGGCGAAGTAAGGGTTAAGATGAGGAGTAGCCTTCTGAAGTGAGCCACTTGCCAGTTCTGTTGAGACTAAGTAGGGTTTCCAGCCTCCAGGTGGGACCTAGAGAGCTACTGAGATTACAACTTGGTCTCCATATGACAGTGATCAGTCCCCCTGGAGAAAGAGAATGGCTGCTTTAGAGGGTGGACTCTATGGCATTATACAACGCTGAGGTCCCTCCCATCCCCAAACCCCGCCCTGCCCATGCTGTACCCCAAATCTCCAGGAATTTCCCAACCAGGAGCTGGCAACCCTAATACCAAGACAAATAGTGTCCAACCCACTGATGGACTCCAGCATAGCAGGTGGTGTCAATTTGACTAGAAATTCAACACGAAAGCTTGTCAGAATAAATATGTTAATAGGATTTCCAGACTATAGCTCATTAAAGAATTTTCTTTAATGAATGGACACCATTACCTGAAAATCTGAATAAAGCATTGAATAGTTATATTAGAGGATACTCTTTCTCAGAAACGGAATCAATGAAAATTATGCAAAGTCTCAGCCAACTTGGATGGAAACACCCCCCCCACACACACACACACTTTCCTTTTCTCCTTTCTTCCTTTTTATCTATTCATGCTTTTTCTTGGACTGGTTTATATATTTTCCTTGTTTTGTTCTTCTGGTTGGAACATCACCATAACATGATGGTATCATCTCTTATATTGGATATGAGGTTATCAGACGGCTTTGTTGTGTTATGCTTTGTTGGCATTTGTTTTGTTTGTTTAAAAATATTTTTTAAAACAGAATAAGCATGTTTATTTTAAGATACTACAAAAGTATTTGGGTTGGCTCCTACACCTTCATTTGGTGTATACTGTCTTTGACTATTGCAACGGCTACCCACAGCTGCAAACCAAACTTCTTCTGGCCCTGGTGCAAAGCCAACATTTTTCAAGGTGCCCCAAAGAGCCTAGCGCAAGAGGAACTATCTCCACAGTACAGGACTACCTCCTCGATGGCCAAAAAGAAACACACATGGAATGATGGCGTAGGATCCAAGCCTGTGTTGTTTTGATTGCAACAGAATGGTACAGGTCCCTCTCTGGAACTGAGACATACTAAAAATACATAGAATCATGAGATGATGGAGATAATGAGTACAGGACAGTATCACCTGGAAACCAGGGTGTCAGTTTGAAAGTTTCCCCCAGGGTGCCTTGGGTCTTTTCTAGTCCTGTAGTAATACAGTCCCCCTTTCTCTCCAACTAAAAATGCATTGATGGCATTCAGATGGCACACTAAGCATCATTAAACTCCTAATTTGCTCTGATGGGCATGAGTGTGGTGGCTTGTTCACTGTGCCCGCCATGCCCCGCTTCCTCCCTCCCCCTCTTTCTTATGCTCCAGTTACCCATGACATCAGAATGCAGGTACGTGGGAAAACTTGTTTTTGTTGGCCTTCCACAAATCAGGCTTTTGGGGAGGCCAACTCCAGCTTGACCAAGTGCCTGCATTTAGACCACAGCAAATGGAGGTTGGTTTGGCACTCTGCACTCTGCACAAGAAGTAGATCTAGCCAGGGGAGCACGTGGGCATGACAAACAAGCAGTGTTCATGCCCACTGCAGCAATCTAGAGTTTAACTGCAGCTTAGTGTGGCACTTGAATTCAGCACCTAGAAAAACTGAACAGTTTGTCCGGTCCTTTTAATGTTACGGTTCAGATACCAAAAATGGATCTCTTTATTTAGATCTCTGATTGACAGACTGAATATTTTTTTCATTCCCTTAGTTTCTTCACCTGTCTTATCCCCTTTTGTGACTTTTGTGATGAAGTATATAAAAATACTTTTTTAAAAAAGACAATCGATTGAGTAATGAGTAGAGAACTGCTGCCTGCACTTTCAGGCGTGTGTGATAGATCACTACAGTAGGTGCAGGAGAATCTCTGTGGGAGATTTTTTTTTTACAACTATGCTGAAATCAATAAGAAAAAAAATATGGTAGAGACACAAACACACCTACACAAGGAATGTCATTGAAAACCAGAGTAATGTATTGAAATTTCTGTCTGTATTGAAAATGAGAAGCATTCCATTAAATTGCAAGGTATAAATTTCAATCAAGGAAAATTTCCAGTGACATGGAATACTTGTTCTTTAGAAAAGATTTCCCCCCTGGAAATTTAAAGAGAAATTTTTCCTTTATAAAGGAAAAAATTCCTTGAGCAGCAAATGCACAAGATTTTAGCTGACGATAAGGCAGGTGAAAAAAGAATACGAGGATCGTGTTCTTAAGAACCTTAAACCAAGCAATAACAATATAAAATACATCAGATGGAGGAAACCAGCCAGGGACTCACTTGTGCCCTAGGATGACAAAGATATGAAAGGACTGCTAAACAAAAGCAGATAAGGAGATCACAAAGAAACTGAATGAATCATTTGTGTCAGTTTGCATTGACAAAAATGTGGGGAAACTACCCATCCCAGGGCCACTGTTTTCAGGAAAGGTATCAGAAGAACTGAGTCAAATAGAAGTGACAAAAGATGATGTTCCAGGGCTGTTGGATGAATTAGAAACTAACAAGTCACCATGCCTGATTGCATATGCCTGAGGAGTCTTAAGGAACTCAGATGTGACATGGTTGTTCTCTGAACAAAAATACGCAGCTTGTCCATCAAATTGGCCTCCCTTCCAGAAGATTAGAGGCTAGCAAGTGTAACACTTATTTTTAAAAAGAGGCCCACAAGAGATCCAGGAAATTACAGAACACTTGGCCTACTTGGTGGAGACTGTGATTAAAGATAGAATTATTAACCCACAGAAGAACAAGCCCCATTGAGAAAGGACCAGCATGGCTTCTGTGAAGGGAAGGTCTCATCAGCCTTTGGGAATTCTTTGAGAGGATTAACAAACACTTAGAAAAGGGTGATCTAGTAGACGCTATATATTTGGACTGCTAAAAAGCATTTGTAAAGTCCCTCACCAAAATCTCCTGAGTAAACATAGCACTCATGGGATAAGAGGATACCAGAAAGTGGTTAAACACAGGAAGCAACAGATGGACAGTTCATACTCTGAATGGGGGCAGTAAGCAGTGAGCTTCTACAGGATATGTAGAATATCTACATATTTGTCCATATGTATTTGTCTGTAAATGATCTGGAATCAGTGGTGAGCTGAGAAGTAGCTATGTTAAGATGGCATCAAATTATGCAAGATGGTGAGAACTAAAGTTATCCTAAGCAGAGTACATCCTTGTGAGAACTAAAGTTATCCTAAGCAGAGTAAGTCCTAAGGTCAATGGGTTTAGAAAGAAGACTGTAACTTGACTTAGCATTGCACTGTGTGTACCAGCAGTGAAAAGGGCCGATTCTGTGCTGGGATTGTTACGAAAGGAAGACAGAATGGTCAGTGAACTCCCTTGTTCCCTCTGTAGTATGGCCTCATTTGGTACAGTGTATACATTTCTGGTCATTGTAATTCAAAGACTATTGTAGTATCAGAAATAACACAGCAAGGGGCAACCAAAAGGATCAGAGAACACCTTTCCTATGAGGAAAGGCTAAGAATTTGGTACTTCTTAGTTTAGAAGAATGGTGCAAACAATATAGGTTCCCAACATTATGAGGTGGAGAAAGTAAATGAAGAGAATTTCCCTCCTTCTCTGTTAATATTGGAACATGCAGACACCCAATGAAATTTGAAGCATGGTAGCTTAAAAAGGAAGTTCTT
Organism: Gekko japonicus; assembly: GCF_001447785.1. Lineage (NCBI taxonomy): Eukaryota > Metazoa > Chordata > Lepidosauria > Squamata > Gekkonidae > Gekko > Gekko japonicus. The sequence goes on along the minus strand of NW_015165837.1, from coordinate 827,290 downwards.
CAAGGTTCCCGTTCACACAGAGCATTTGCTGAAGGCACATCCGCTGAAGGCACAGGAGTCCCGCGGATTTTCCGGGCGTGATCACACCACAACATCTGGGAAGTGCAGTGCTCCCGCAGCGAACCTGTGGCTTCCTGCCGAAGATGCGGATTAAAAAACTAGTACTTACAAGGTACTAGTTTCCAGAAACCGCGGGCCAAGGGCAGGCGTCTGATCGCGTTTCCGGTGGAATTATGTGGCATCTGGCGCCCGCCGATGTTCGTCGCAAACAAGGGTTTTTTTTCTTCCCAGGTCTCCGCAGGATGTGCAAAAGCACCCAACAGCGCATGCGCACAAAGAGCTATTGCTAGTGTGATCGTGCGGAACCCTGCAGGGTCATCGTGTGATCGGCACCTGCCCCCTAACCACAGGACCTCCACGGGACCTCGAAGGGACGCCTGATTGGGCAGCCACGCGTTATTTTCCTCCAGGGCAAACAGCCATGCTCCCCCCCCGTATTTTCCGGCCCGTGTGACCACCATCAAGGTTAATTATTTCGTGGAGCAAGCTGCTAGAGGATGTGTAGACCAAACTAGGAATTCTAGTGAATAGTTCCTGACCCGACACTATTTTGGGATGCAGCCAGCCCAGGTAATGTCAGCTAGACCCAGATTCCTAGGTATGTTGCACTTAAAATACCATGTATCTTGCAATAAATAAGGGTATAGTATTCACTGAAATGCAATAATCACTGAAATGCAATAATCACTGTAATTCCTTTTAAAACAAACATTCCATGCATTCCCAGAAATCTTGTGAGACTATTATAGAAACACATTTACAGCAGATAAATTGTTTTGAACAATCTGTTCCACTGTTCATAACTATTTTCTCTTGAATCCAAGTGCTTTAAGGTAAAGGGGAGAAGGGCAAGCTTTTGCAAAGAAGCAATGAAGACAAAACAAATAGGAAAAAATAGTGTCTATTTTTAAGAATGTGTGTGTGCGTGAGAGAGAGAGAGAGAGAGATTCGTGTCTTGATGCATTGCAGAATTTCAGCATGAGAGACAAAATGTCACATAGAGATTTACCAAAGGCATAATAATAATGCAAAAAGATGTTTCTGACTCCATTTGGGCTTAATGATTACATTTCCCCAGGTAATCATTCTGGATTTTTTTAAAAAAATACTTATATTTTGTGTGACCATTCTACCTGTTGGCTTGGATGAGTGGGTTTTAGTCCTGGCTTAGTTTAGTATTAGGAGATAAGTAAACTGTGACCGATTTCCCACAAGCCGCTGCTCCGCCCTCGCTCCCCCCCATTGTATGTGTCAATTTCCCACTACTTGCTGTGTGGCCGCATTTTGACCTGCAGCTTCACTCAATTTTCCCCTCGTCTTTTCAATCCTGTTTTTTGAGAATCGAAAAGACATGGGGGAAATCGGGTGCAGCTGCGGGTCAAAATGCGGCTGCACAGCAAGTAGTGGGAAATTGACACATACGATCGGGGGGGGCCAGGGCGGAGCGGCGGCGTGTGGTAAATCAGTCTATTTCTTCATCACACAGAGAGAAAATACTGTTTTGCTCCATTTGATATACCAACAAACAACATTTCTAACATAAGGATTGCAGCAAGTTCAAATCCAACCTCAGCTATGCATTTCAGGCCCATTTCACATGTAATGTTGTCCATACTGTGGTAGGAAAATGCACATAAGCCATGTGTGAAGACCAAGCAAAGGTCTGTTTTGATGGGTGTATGCTGGTCAGGGAGGGGTTTTTCTTTCATCTTACAGGCCTGCATGCAAGATAGGAAATGCACAACCCTTTGCATACTGTATTGCACTGTAGAAAGCATCACAAATTATTCAGTTCACATACCCTGGCTGCAGAGATGCCTAGCTAAAGTGAAGACCAAGAAACCAGCATTTTTAGGGGAAACCAGGATTTGAATTACCACCAGTAAACTGAATACTAGGCTGTGATCATATGCACAATTACACCCGACATAGGTGCAAATGCCGAGCAGATTTAAAGGGCACGAGCAGACAAAAACATCCACCACAGAAACGGAGTTAAAAGACAGCGGGGGAAATCCGGTAGTTAACGGGTTGCAATGGGCCACGGATGGACTTTCCTGTGTCTGATCGCTCCAGCGTGCTCTCATGGCATCGGGATGGTCTGATCAGGCCACCCGGACTTTGTGCCATTGTTTCCTCCCCCCCTCCAATATGTTCATCATTGCAAACTCCATAGGGAGCCCTCGGTGCGGAGGTGCGATTCATCGATACCGTGGTTAAGCGCATGGGGGGAAACGGCACACACAAAAAAAGACTCACCCACAGTTGCGTCTGATCACGTACTGACGGACTATGGCCACAGCTTCAAAGGGGTGTGTGATCGTGCAACTGCAGGTCAAATTCCTCCGGAGGAAATAGCCTCGTCCCCCCCCCCTGTTTTTTCTGGTGCATGTACCGCAACCCCAAATTTACAAACTGACCCTGGTTATAAGAAACCATGGTTTCTTGTGATCTCCAAGCCAAGGCAGAATGTTCTTATTTAAAAGACTTGGTACTTTGTATTACAGCATTTTTATAGCAGGATATACATTAGTAAAAACAACACCCAATTTGGTGGCCATTAGTTTCAAAGTGGCAAAAAAGAAGAAGAGAGCAATTCACAGTAACCAATCAGTCAAGAGCCAAGTCTCAGGAGCTGTACAGCACATTGTGCTTCTAGAAACCTGGCTTTTGTATTATTATTTAATAATAGTGCCTCTGGCAGCTTGCAACTTTGCAGTGAACAGAACTAAATCCATGTGGAATTGTCAGGGCTTTTAAACAACTGAGGAGTAATAAACCAGCTTCTCAGAATGAAAGGAACAGCATCCATCTGGGTCTTTCCACGTGAAAATAAATAGGAACAAGTTTCCCATTCAAACCCAACTATTTCCTGTTGATGATGACCATATAAATCTTAGTACTTCTAACAGTTTGGAACGATGACACAGAGTATTAGAACTGCAGAGTCTCTGAGGTTTGATTTACACATACAGTATAATGAGGGGGTAGAATACAGAGGGAGTAGAATGGACCATACCACTTCAGACTACAGGGGAGCAAGTGCCCTATGTCAATAATTCCCTGTAAGCAGAAGTCTAGCAGAGCATGTGAAGAGGCATACTATAACCATTCTTTTGGCTATGTTTCTTTTTTTAAAATTTGCAGGGAGTTTTTACACAGGTCAGTATGAAAATGTGAGTCTTTCCACCTGCAATTGGAAGTGGTACAGCCCTTTCTACCCCTCATTCTGTAGCAGGTGTAGACCAGGTCAGAGACACAAAGCAGGAGATCCAGAATCAGGATCTCCCAGTTTCCTTTAAATGCTAAAGGCAACCACAGGAAGGTGTTAATACAGGGCCACTACACTAGGGAAGACACGTTCCACATAATTCCCCCCCCCCAAAGCTAGTTCTGCTTCAGCTGTCCCCATGGGGGAAAAGATAGTACTGGTCCATCTCTTCATCAGATAAGAGGTGATGAGGTTCAAGACCCACAAGTTCTTCTTCTCGCTGTCAGAAGTTAACAACTTGGGTTGATCATCAGCATAGGAAGAAGGCTCTGCATAAGTGAAGAACAGAGAAAATGAAGAAAGATGCTTGTTAAGAAAGAACATGTGAACCAGCACACATGTCAACCAGTATTCTGTTGGTGAATACTGCAGCAGCAGTTTTGTGTTGCTTGTAGGATCCAGCCATGTGGGACATCACTAAGCCCATTTAATTTTAATAATAATAATAATAATAATAATAATAATAATAATAATAATTTCCATTTATTAATCGCTTTCCCCAGTGGGCTCAAAGCGATGTACAGTTACTCCATATATAGACAAGGGACTAACAATGTTCGTAGGGGATAGGGAAGACAACATATATTCACTTTAATTGCATGCGCCGTCACTGCCCGGTGTAGACGTCTTCTGGCTGGCTCCGTCATTTTCCCGCACGGCTGCTTGCTGGCCAGGCCTCAGGACCCGTATGTCAATCGCCACACTGCCACCGCCTGGCCGGAACGTCCATTGCAGGCGTTCTTTTCGTAGCCGGGAAGCTGTTTCGCCTTTACAAGCCTTGACCAGGACGTCCGACCATCAGCTAACGCCCTCCCACAAGGGAGGTTGGCGTGCCCACCCTCTCTAAGGAGTGGTTCCCATTTTATCTACTTGCCGAAGCTTTCGAATCGCTGGGTGGACGATGAGCTGGGGACAACAGGCTGGCTGCTCACACCAGCACGGGGCTTGAACTAACACAGTTCAGATGTTAAGACAGTGGGATATACCCACTGTGCCACCGCTCCCCTCCACTGTGTCACCGCTCCCCTATTTAAAAAGAGGGCTGCCTTGGTCCTGTATAAGATTAATTACCACAAACCGGACCACAGTGTATGTAACTAAGTAATACACTAAATCACCGTGTATAGTTTTACAGGGTTTTTTTGTCTTTTTAAATATATTATGCTAAGTATAAATGTTTAGAGTGTTATTTAAAGGATTGTGGTACTCTATAATGAAATCAGAAGTATGAAAAACCTATTAAGGGTTACTGACCTGGTGACTGGGAATCGCCAATATTAAGTTATGATGTGACTAGGGGCGATTTCTCACTAGAGCTGCCTCGCAGCACAGCCGCCGTTTGCCCCGACACAAACATGTCAATTTCACACCCGAAGCTCCAGGGCTGCATTTTGACTCGCGGCTTCACCCGATTTCCTCCGCAGTTTCGTGATCCTGATTTTTGAGGATCATGAAACTGCAGTCCACAATACATTTCAAATGGCAAAACTTCCCTAGAGTGGCAAACGTATCTCTGTGGAGAATCTAAGAGCTGCAACAGGTGTTGTGATTTAAGGTGGTATATTCTATCTTAAAGGTATCTTAACCATTTATAGAAAAGAAGTGAAATCTAATTCCTTATTTAGTCCTGATGGAGTTAATGTATGTAACCTGAAAATAAATTCAGCTTCCTTCTGTAATAAAACTCGAGACACATCAACTTGATTATATGGTTGTGGTCTATAATAATACAACACCATAAAGTCTTCTGGTTTATGTGCTACAGACTAGGTCAGTAACCCTTAATATGTTTTTCATACTTCTGATTTCCTTACAGAGTACCACAATATCAGAGAATTGTAAAATGTATATTGTGCTTTTCTGCTTTCTTCTAGAAATTAAATGCAATAGTGTGGCACCAATAGAGTATATGAAATAGTATTAAGAATCTTGAAACACTGGTGAGTTTATAAAATGCAGTATGCTTTCTATTGTAAAGGAAAACTTATTTATGTTTGTATATAGTTTATTAAGCATGTTATTTTACTGCAGCCTTCAGTACTTCAAGATTGTGATGAATTAACAACAGACAAACCTGATGAAGAGTACGCAAATGGAATGTTTACTAGAACACTGTTGTTTGTCTTAAGTTGTTTTACCCTTTGTAATAAGTGAATTACATTAGTACCTTGAGACTAAGATAAGACCTTATTACTGGCTGTAAATATTTCTACAGGAATTATATTATTCTGAATGTACTGTTGAGCTTCATGATTAAGGAATAAGTTGTGTTCTTCTTAATGAATCATTTAAATAACACTCTAAACATTTATACTTAGCATAATATATTTTAAAAAGACATTTTTTTTTGTAAAACTATGCACAGTGATTTAGTGTTTTACTTGGTCCTATATAAAGCAAGAGGTGGGGCCCAAGTTTTATAGCAGAAAGGAGTCAGACCTTCCCTGCACTTCTATGTAGCCTCCCTCCCTAAGGGCTTTTCTGCCAGCTGTGCTATTTCTGGACTGGAACTTGGTTGAGGAGGGACAAGACAGATAACATACTGCAATTGCTCCTCCAAAATGGGGGAAAACTCCCTCCTGGAACATTTCAGCCTGGGAAAACAAGTGGGGGAGAAGGCAGGAGCCCTCCTCCCCCACACCACGGTCCCGAACCAAACTGGACCTCTGTGAATCTTCAAAATGCTGATGTTTGCAGCTTCTGTGAAGCTGTGGTGAAAGCAAGTCAGGTACAGGAAAGTTGGACCCAAAATGCAACATGGAGTTTGGACCTGTCAGGTGTAAAAACATTGGTCTTGTTGTGCTATATTTACACCTAGTCTCAAACTACATGTTTCTCCATAACTCTATGTCTTACATTTTTTTTGTATTTTTCATATGTGCATGTATGTGTGTGTGTGTGCATGTATCTGGAAGTCATGGCAACCTCTGGTGACTGACCCCCACTGGGGGCCTGGAGGTTATTCAGAGAGGTGGCTGAATAAAGCCCTCCCCCATCTCCCGCCTCTGGTAGTTCAAGGCGGTCCCATCCAAGTACTTGCCAGAGTTGACCCTGCTTAGCTTCCGAGATCTGACGAGATTGGGCTTCCCAGGGCTATCCAGGTCAGGTCTGTATCCTACATTTTTCATACTGCAAAAGAAATCCTGTAAGTACCAGGAACCAGGAATGGGGACAGTGATTAAGTTCTCACAAGTTGAGGCCATAGCTGGCGGTGGAGGGTGGAAGTCCATGACACAGGGAAGCGGAAGACAACAAACGCTAACTCACACTCATCATAACCAAAAGCACAGCAGTCCACACCTGATTGGTTGGTGGGTTTTTTTCATTTTCAGTACAGTGAGTGGGAGAGTTCATTTCATCCCTTCTATCAATCTTAAAACCGTTTGACAAGAACCTTGCTTTATTAACACACAATGCCAAATTTCTCCATATTGTGTCAGGAAACAACAGTCATGTTGCAATTTTCCCTTCTGTGTTTATTTCATTGCCTCAATTAACTGAAAAGTTTTAGCAATCAGAGCAATTGCTAAGAAATGTTGGAGTAATTTTTAGCATATAAATAACCTACAGCAAGAAATAGTATTGATTGTGATCCAGTGACATTCTGGCACAGCAGCCCTCTGGATACCTTCTCCTGGGTAGGAAAGGCCTCCATGGAACACATGGTGGTCCTAATCATCTGTAGAGAAAGAAGGGGCCCAGGTCTCCCTGTTTAATATAAGTTCTTTCCAGTACATTTCCTTCAGACTTGCCAATGTCACCATGGTGTAGAGCTATTGGACTACGACTGGGGAGACCCAGGTTCAAATCCCCATCCTCCCATGAAAGCTTGCTGAATGAGTGATCTGGGACCAGTAGCACACGCTCAGCCTCAGCTACCTCACAGGGTTGTTATGAAGATAAAATGGAGGAAAGGTGAACTATAAATGAAGTAAGTAAGTAAATATTTATATTAGTGCTTCTTTGGACCTTTCCATTCATTTAGGCTGTACTGTTGCACAGTGAATGTCTGCGTGCGCGCGCATGCACGCACACACACAAGTACAAAACTGGACTTTGCGGGGAGGAATTAAATACAACTTTTAAAAGAATTCTGTCTACACCAGTAAAAGAACTGATCTCTCATCACTAATTGTATAACAGGAACAGTCCAGTAGATGTCTATCACAGTTAGGAAGCCGCATTCCACATGTAATTATTTGCTACTGCTGCTAGGACAATTTGTTATCTTACATTAAACGGTGATCCCCTTTAAGACCAAAAGCCTCCTGGAGTGTTTGATGAAGGCTGGCTTACGGTTTAAATGGAACTTTGCAATTTTATATTAGTCTGCCATCTTGCTCTGTTTTATAATGGCCAAGGGCTACTAAATTATGTCGTTCATTCCACATGGTTAATCACAAAGGCAATATCTGTTGTCTCAGGAAAGTATCACATTTTTTCCAGAATACAAAATATTATAAAATACCCCCCACAACATCAATGTAGCCCTGAAGGAAGACACCGGTTGCCCACAGTACATGACTAACAAATGTACATTTCACGAAGCTAGTTTCAGAGGGCAGCCATGTTGGTCTACAGTGGAGCAGCTAGATTCAAATCCAGTAGCACCTTAGAGACCGACACGATTTTCTGATTATGAGCTTTCAAGAGTCAAACTCTGTCAGATATCTGATGAAAGGAGCTTTGACTCTCGAAAGTTTATACCCCCAACATTTGTTGGCTCAAGTGGTTAAGATGCTGGACTGCAGGCTGTGGAAGGTCAGTAGTTCAGCAGTTCGAGACCCAGGGGTGCCGCATGACGGAGTGAGCTCCCGTCTCTAGTTCCAGCTCCTGCCAACCTAGCAGTTCGAAAGCAAGAAACTGCAAGTAGATAAATAGGTACTGCTTCGGTGGGAAGGTAACAGCGTTCCATGCGCCTTGGTGTTTAGTCATGCCGGCCACATGATCACGGAAACGTCTTCGGACAGCGCTGGCTCTTCGGCTTTGAAACGGAGATGAGCACCACAACCCTAGAGTCAGATTCGACTGGCTTTTCGAACAAGGGAACCTTTACCTTTACTTTTTAAGATGCTACTGGACTGGAATCTAACTGAAAATACTGATAGGATGGAAAGCCCTTTAGTATCACTGAGCTAAATCCAAAGGTGTCTTTGTGCATATGGAAGAATCTTCCCATTACAGAAGACTCCATTAAAGGAAGCTGACCTTTTATGAATAGAAAATCCTTCCATGAGTGGAAGATATCTCCATAGCAGACTAGTACCCTTAGATCCAACCTTATATCATTCACATATCTTGGATTCCCATCCTCACAGCTCTTGGAATGACTATATCCAGGTTTGTTTTTTCCTGTTACCTGTCTTTCAGTTGGTGCTTATATTCAAAATACTGAACTGTGACATATTCATAAATCAAAACAGCTTGTAAAGCTGGATACAACCACTGAGAAGTGTTGATATTTACTGTCATCCCACAATGCTGTAGCAGCATGCCAATGGAATGTACTATCTGGTAGGTAATTAGTACAAGATATGAGTAATAAAGTACAGAGGCAATCAGTTTTGTAATTGGGAAGGAGTAAAAATTGTTGTTGGTGTCAGTTGCATGAAACTCCAGCATAATGACTCTGACCTAAATTTCTCCCTTCCAATCCTACCAGTTGAACTTTTAGCTACTGAAGAAGATACTGATTAAAAGCATTCCAGGGACAACTCTATTAATTAACTAATGAGTGCATTTTCTGCTGGGAGCACAAAGAAAGAAGTGGCTGGCATAAAGCTACTGAAGATGTAAGGCTGTAAGACAGCTTTGGTTTCACTGGTCTGAGGGACCAGATTGCATGGAATGCAAAAGAACAGCTTGCCCTGTTTTTTGCAGGGGTTAATCTGAACCCTAGTCCAGTACCAGAACCTCATTTAAAAGCCACATCTCTGTTTTATAATATGAGAAACAGCAATCATGAAGACCCCATGCATGTGCAGAGTGCATGCTATCTCCAAATAAGCACAGCATGCGCCTTGCAGATCTGAATTAAATGGTGGGCCTTTGAGTCAAAATGAGGCTCCCGTCCTGCATTGGGGCTTAATTCATGCCAACACTTCACTGAACTCAGCCGCTAAGCATCTTTCCAGAACCCAAGATTTAGTGCCGGGTATTTGATAGAAGGAATATTTGCATTTTGGTGGCAAGAAAAGAGCCTTATGTGTCTGTATGAAGGTTCCTAAAGTGCAGTCTGTCTTGGTCTTTCCACCCAGCAGAATTTTGACAGAAACATATTCACTGCCCAACTATGGCTCATTTTCTAGACCCTTTTCCTTAAGCCATTACGTGCCACAAGTAACTGCATTTCTGCACATCCATTAAAAACGGTATTTTGATTCAACAAGAAGTAGGTGACGATATTATGAGATAACTAGTCTCCCTTACTTGATAATGCTTTGTGGTTGCTGAGCAACCAGTTAGAGAAACGTTAGAGCAAGTCCAAAATGTATGCAAGTCTGTAGAATACTGTAGAATGACTTACTGGCAAAGTTCTCACACGTCCCTTCGCTGGAGGAGGTTTTGTTCAGCTCTCCCCTGAAAAGGCTCAGACACACAGGAGTTCACTTGCTGCTTCATTAAATATGTGAAAGATTATATCTGGACCATTTCCCAACCATTCCCACACCTTTCTCTATTCTGATGAGCTCTTTTGCATTTTCTTATTCAAGCAAGATGGGGTGTTAAGTAAATTTCATCCCTCTGCTCAATTATTAGAGGATTTATTTTCAATATGACCACTGGACTTTCTAGCTTGGTATAGTTATGCAGTGGAAGTCTGATATTAGAGAGCTTGGAGTATGAACTCTCCCAGTTTGGAACTTTCAGAGTAATTGTGAGCCTAACCCAAAGTTTTGTAAAATTTGGGTTCAGCTGACAGTTAGGTCAGTGATGGTGCCAGCAGAAAATGTCTGAGTTGCCATCACAACAGACCCATTCACTTTCCCACCCGACTTAGCAGTGCTGGTGATTAGATGGGCTGCTGTTCCAGCCATAATTAGGTAGCAGCATGCTTGTAGATGGTAAATCCACTGGAAAGTGTTCCCCAGGACATCTGGGTCCTTAAGTAAGAATGCTGTTGATGCATTACAAGCCTAGTCAAGACGGCAGTAGCTTCTAACAGCTCTAACATATAAGTGTGGGTAGAGGGAAGGGGGTTAATGAAGCGGCTGGGAAGTCTCCAGTACTCTAGTGGAGGCTCATGAGGGAGTAAGGAGGCCTTTCCAGAAACTAGAGTGCCACCTAGAATTCAGAACAGGCTTGAGTTTCAAATTAGTTCAGGCGTAATCCAACTCCAGATCACTGTAGCTCATTTTTAGGTGAGCATATTCTGAACTGAGCCCATTCTGAACAGTTACTAGCTGAGCATTGCCCAGCATTGCTGGTGGTCCCCAACCAAAGAGAGACCCGGCTGTCCTTAACCAGGGCCAGGGCTTTTCTGGCCCTGGCCCTTGCCTGGTGGAATTCTCTGCTGGAGAACTTCCATGCCCTGTGGGATTTGTTACCTCTCCACAGGACATGTAATACAGAGATGTTCTGCCAGGCATTTGGTTAAGGACAGTGACGTGACAGCATGTAGCCTGGCATTCTCATGCCCTTCTTTCTCCACACACACCCTCCTAGGCGGCTTGTGGAAGCTGAAATTTTGCCCGCCATCTTGGGATTGGATTGTTTTATTTGTTGATATATGTCTTATGTTTCAAGTTTAGTTTATTGTCTTAGCCACTGGCCATAACAACACAAAATAAATCAAAGCACAACCAACAGTATACATCAGCAACTTACAGTCCTATACCCAGTCTTATTTTTTTCGCCGCCAGTGCAAACAAAGCCATTCTGCTAGTAACATGTGCATCAATATCAGAGAGCAAGACAACGATCAAATCCTGCTCTGAAATTCCATTATACCGAGGTACAATAGGATAAATAAACCTTTGCCTAAGTGATTCATGCCATGAGCATCTCAGAATGTAATGCTCGACATCATCCACTTCACCCATAACACAGAGGCATATTCTGGAGGTGGCAGGGACACCCCGTATGTCTTATGTATTCTATTGTTGGTTTTAACAATTTATGTATTATATACACCTTGGCTATAAGCCGCCCTGAGCCCTGCTGGCAGGGAAAGGTGGCCTAAAAAAAATCTAATTACATAAATAAGTGGAACAACAAAGGTCTTAAGTTATCCTTCATATAATACTTTACAGCTCTTTCACCTTTCATTCATCCCCTTAATTACTTTTTCAAAAGTTCCATAGCATTTGTTCACTGTTTTTACCTTTATTTAGACCACAGAAAAGCTATAAATTACATGGTGGTTTTTGTGTACTCAGTTGTTTTGGCAACTTCTTTTAAATGCACCACAAATTGAGCCCCATAACTACCAGGCACAAATACACTTAAAACGACTGTCAAGTTATTTTGCAGTGACAGCCTTGGAGAGTCTCTCTCCTCCAATAACAATATTCTTCACCTCAGGGTTTTTTTTTTAATTATTGCTGCCAGGAGGGTAGCTCTATTAATTATAAAAATTTGGAGCAATATAGCTCTTCATACATTTTTAGTTTACTTTCTATGAACAAGTTCAGGGAAAACATACTGTTATTGCTTTGTGTCTGCTCATTTTTATGATCCTAAAAAATTTCTCCTTTTTTGGCTCCATACTGGTAGGCGGAGCTGATTTTTCATTTTCAATAGCGCTATCAACTCTGGTAATCCAAATGGCCACCCCATATAAAATCTGTGATAATACTTTGGCCCTAAAAATTTGAATTGCTGCAGGAACAAAGTATCCCCCAGAAGATTGCTGTGTTTCACAATGGAGACTCAATCCTAAACTCCATATTTTGGGGCTGTCCCCTGAGTTTCGGTCCTTTATTGGCCCTCAGGCCACAAGGCTATCTCTTGATAGAGCACTGAAG
>NW_015165837.1:792241-814664 GCF_001447785.1 Gekko japonicus | reverse complement strand
TAGCAGTGCTGGTGATTAGATGGGCTGCTGTTCCAGCCATAATTAGGTAGCAGCATGCTTGTAGATGGTAAATCCACTGGAAAGTGTTCCCCAGGACATCTGGGTCCTTAAGTAAGAATGCTGTTGATGCATTACAAGCCTAGTCAAGACGGCAGTAGCTTCTAACAGCTCTAACATATAAGTGTGGGTAGAGGGAAGGGGGTTAATGAAGCGGCTGGGAAGTCTCCAGTACTCTAGTGGAGGCTCATGAGGGAGTAAGGAGGCCTTTCCAGAAACTAGAGTGCCACCTAGAATTCAGAACAGGCTTGAGTTTCAAATTAGTTCAGGCGTAATCCAACTCCAGATCACTGTAGCTCATTTTTAGGTGAGCATATTCTGAACTGAGCCCATTCTGAACAGTTACTAGCTGAGCATTGCCCAGCATTGCTGGTGGTCCCCAACCAAAGAGAGACCCGGCTGTCCTTAACCAGGGCCAGGGCTTTTCTGGCCCTGGCCCTTGCCTGGTGGAATTCTCTGCTGGAGAACATCCATGCCCTGTGGGATTTGTTACCTCTCCGCAGGACATGTAATACAGAGATGTTCCGCCAGGCATTTGGTTAAGAACAGTGACGTGACAGCGCGTAGCCTGGCATTCTCATGCCCTTCTTTCTCCACACACACCCTCCTAGGCGGCTTGTGGAAGCTGAAATTTTGCCCGCCATCTTGGGATTGGATTGTTTTTTTTGTTGATATATGTCTTATGTTTCAAGTTTAGTTTATTGTCTTAGCCACTGGCCATAACAACACAAAATAAATCAAAGCACAACCAACAGTATACATCAGCAACTTACAGTCCTATACCCAGTCTTATTTTTTTCGCCGCCAGTGCAAACAAAGCCATTCTGCTAGTAACATGTGCATCAATATCAGAGAGCAAGAAAACGGTCAAATCCTGCTCTGAAATTCCATTATACCGAGGTACAATAGGATAAATAAACCTTTGCCTAAGTGATTCATGCCATGAGCATCTCAGAATGTAATGCTCGACATCATCCACTTCACCCATAACACAGAGGCATATTCTGGAGGTGGCAGGGACACCCCGTATGTCTTATGTATTCTATTGTTGGTTTTAACAATTTATGTATTATATACACCTTGGCTATAAGCCGCCCTGAGCCCTGCTGGCAGGGAAAGGTGGCCTAAAAAAAATCTAATTACATAAATAAGTGGAACAACAAAGGTCTTAAGTTATCCTTCATATAATACTTTACAGCTCTTTCACCTTTCATTCATCCCCTTAATTACTTTTTCAAAAGTTCCATAGCATTTGTTCACTGTTTTTACCTTTATTTAGACCACAGAAAAGCTATAAATTACATGGTGGTTTTTGTGTACTCAGTTGTTTTGGCAACTTCTTTTAAATGCACCACAAATTGAGCCCCATAACTACCAGGCACAAATACACTTAAAACGACTGTCAAGTTATTTTGCAGTGACAGCCTTGGAGAGTCTCTCTCCTCCAATAACAATATTCTTAACCTCAGGGTTTTTTTAAAAAAAATTATTGCTGCCAGGAGGGTAGCTCTATTAATTATAAAAATTTGGGGCAATATAGCTCTTCATACATTTCTAGTTTACTTTCTATGAACAAGTTTGGGGAAAACATACTGTTATTGTTTTGTCTGCTCATTTTTATGATCCTAAAAAATTTCTCCTTTTTTGGCTCCATACTGGTAGGCGGAGCTGATTTTTCATTTTCAATAGCGCTATCAACTCTGGTAATCCAAATGGCCACCCCATATAAAATCTGTGATAATACTTTGGCCCTAAAAATTTGAATTGCTGCAGGAACAAAGTATCCCCCAGAAGATTGCTGTGTTTCACAATGGAGACTCAATCCTAAACTCCATATTTTGGGGCTGTCCCCTGTCCTTTATTGGCCCTCAGGCCACAAGGCTATCTCTTGATAGAGCACTGAAGGCCTTAGATTGTCAGTCAGCCCCTGCTAGGGCTCGTAGAGTATGCTGTATGTTATTTTTTTGGTGTTGTTCCTTCTACAATCCTTCCATCTTATTTTTATCAATTGACTGTCTCTAAATATTGGAAGGCTTCTCTTTTGGACAGGTTAAATGCTTTCCCCTCCACTGTTCTGTTGGGTAGATTCCAAGGAGTGACATTCAGTCAGGCTGGGTCCTTGTGGATCTGGTGTAATTGAAACATTGGCTCATCTTTTTTTTGACTGCATGCTGGGGGGCCCTTTGAGAGACTTCTGGTTTCAGCCAATGATTGCTTCTGGTGCTTCTTCCACTGACCCAGCTTTTTTACCAGCTAGTATGATTTTGGCATAACGTTGGTTGTGGCAATAATTTTGGCTGCAATGGCTTTAAGACCAGGGTGGAATTAGAGGGTGGTACTAGTGTTTTATGTTGTTTAAGACCGTTGGGTCATTGGATTATTTGAAATAAAGAATTTTTATTTTCCACTTTTATTGTTTTTTAATGTTAACCCACCATAAGGCCATGCACCTCAACAATTCTGATGCCATGAGTGCAAATCCTGCAAATGGTATGAACAATAACTTTGAAAAAGTTCCCCTAAGAACTACTAAAATGCCAGGGAATTGCTGCAGAAGGTGGGTAGGGTATTTTCCTCCCCAATGGAAACCCAAAGCAGCTACTAATGTAGAGAAACAGAACAAAAAAATCAGATAACAGCAACAAACAAGAAACAGAGGAAGCTCTGACTGCTAAGTGGGCCTTCTCTCTCTGCCAGCTGATCTTCTGTCCAGTTTAAGGCTCTTTACTCAGTTTGCAATGTTCTTTGGTTGCATGAATGGTCTTTGCACTTTATGTGACAGAGAAAAGCACTTTCCTTCCAATCTAAATTATCCATTTGCAAAAGAAATACAAAAATAGCCTGCAAAGAAGTGGGAGGAGGAGTTGTGTTGCTCATCCGCAGTGATATCTCAGAGATACTTCACACCTATATCCATTAGATGCATCCCTAAAATGTTAAGTATTGAAGTGACAAACAGATGTTTAAAAGCAATTTCTATCATTCAGGTCAATTAATCAAAGAACTGATATTCTCTTTGGAAGACACAATCAGTGGCAAATCAGGGATTTTATTGGCCCTCAGGCATCCTCGAATTAATGCTAATAATGACACTCATTCTATCACAACCCACACCGTACACAAAATCCCTAAGGTGGCTGAATTAGGACTGAACCAGAGTGACTTAACTCTTCTCCTTTTTCTGTGCATGAGAAATTGCTTCTCTTTTTCAGCTTTTTCAGCAAGTAGCTTTACATAGTTCATATGGTGTTCTCCTCTCTCTCTCTCTCTCCTTCCTAGTCCATCATCTCGGTTGCCCACACTGCTGTTTAGTTCTGTGGGCCTACATTTGCCATGATGACATCATGAATACTTATAAATGAAGCACCACGCTGGGGCGGGGTGCCCCCCAGGGCCCGATCCCCCGGCGTCTGGGAACGGGCCTCTGGGGCAGGGGGATTTCCCCCGGGGGGTCTTGGCAGCCCTATTTTTCAGCAAGAAGCTTTACATATGGTGTTCTTCTCTCTCTCTCCTTCCTAGTCCATAATCTCGGTTGCCCACACTGCTGTTTAGTTCTGTGGGCCTACATTTGACATGATGACATCATGAATACTTATAAATGAAGCACTGGAGGGTCATCACATGGCTGCAAGGGCAAATGAAGACAAGGGCGGAGAAGAAAAGGGCTTCAAAAACAGGTGGTGAGGGCTTCCCAGAGCAATGAAACAATACAAATGTCCACTCTGCTGCATTTCATACAGCAGAAAGAAAAAACATTGAAAATTGCACTTACCTTGTATGAAAGATAGTGTTGCGTTAAATATTTACACCAGGGGTGTCAAACTTAAGGTTCATGGGCTGGAAGTGGCCCAGCCATAGCTTTAGTAAGGCTAGCAGAATAAAAATGATTAGAGGGATAAATTTTGTGTTTATTTAGTTGGCATCATTTATCAGCTGATGCGATTTCTGAGTTGGCATAGCCTCAGAACTTGCAGGATACAACAGTAGTTTCCCAGGGCACAGCATGAGAACACATCACTATTTTGTGATCCACACTATCTCAAGCACACTCAACTGGGCTGCCAAAACAAGCAAGGAATATTAGACAAACAAGTCATACAGATGATTCCCTTCCCCTTTTGCAGAATCAAAACAGAAAATGGAAGCACTTTTTTGTTTCATGCATGAGCTATGGGCAGTCAGGGGGCAGGGGGCAGCATTGGAAGAACATGCTCATGTGGATGTATTTGATCATATTATCAACACATTCAAATGTCGGGAGGGGGGGACCTGATTTTTTTTTAACTTTTGGCTATTCCAAGCAGAGAGATGTTTGAGCATCCCTACTTTCAAAGTGAATATTGAATATTCAGTACTGCCTTAGGGAGACAGCATTTGCCTAGCATTTATTTGCATCTGAGTGCATAGAAAATGGAATTTTCTTGTACCAAATGTGCAAGCGGAAGATGTTTGAATTGTCCATACCCATCTAGTAAGACCTGTAGTGTCCTTCTGCAAATTATTATCTGAAAAGGTCTTATTTAGGTAACACTTTTATTTTGTTAACATACAAGCTTAAAACATGAATTCAGAAGTATCTGTACTAATTTTCAGAATCCTTTACTTTTTGACATTAATAAAAAGTTACAATTTGGCATTCAACTTCTTTAGCATTACTGTATATTATGCTATTTAATATATTATGCTATTTAATGTATTGTGCTATTTCACATTGCCAAAATTCCACAATGGTGAATTCACTGTGGAAAATTAATCTTTTAAAGAAGGTTAATAATGGACATGGTGAGAAGAAAGATGAGAGGCATTTTAAGGATGACTGCTTACATTAAAAGCTCTGCTGATGTAGGTGGGAAAGAAATTATTTTTTCATATCCAAATGCTGAAAATATCCTAGCCCAAGCAAGGTGAATAGTACAGGGCAAATGAAATTTCATGTTCTTGTTTTTCCCACTGGGGCATAAGTTCTTCACATAATGCTAGTTGGGGTCAACCAAGCTCCAAGCCAACTTCTAAGTGTTTCAAGGGTCACTGATAAAAATGGCCACAATGAAGAATGGTTCAAAACAACTTTAACATGAAGAACAACTAAAACATTTTGTACAGCCATCTCTAAACCTTGTTCTAGAACCAAGGTCATGTAATCTTACAGCAAATCCTCGAACTCCCAGTTTTCTTGCACAGTTTAATGCCTTTTAAGGGAATGTCTCTGGTCATCTTCAGAGATCCTGCATTGGTTGCCACTTGCATCTGCTAGACAGGTGAGAAAAGGCATTCTCAGTAGTGGTACCAAAACTTAGAACTCCCGCCCAGGGAGATTTGTCTCTCTCTATTGGTGTTTCCCACCAGCGGCTGCAGACTTTTTTGTTTCATTTTCCATATCCCCAAGAATGGTTACTGGTTCTCCTCCCCGGTTCTGGTGTTATTTGTTTTTATTTAATTATTTTATATTTTAAATGTTTTTAATTGTTCAAATGTTTTAATGTTCACTGCCTTGGGGATCCTGACCAAAAAGATCTGCAGTGTCTTGCACCATAGACTCCTGGGTGAACTTAGCAGGTTTATTCTTTAGAAGACAGGATCTTTTATAGACTGGTGGTAACTAACTAAAGAATAGGAAGCAAAGGCTAGGAATAAATTCATGGTTCTCAACAGACGTAATCAGTGGATTTCCTCAAGAATATGTATTGGGTCAAGGGATGCTTTTGAAGTTTGCATTGTTAGTAATGCCATCAGTACTTCTTTTTGTTTCTGCTACGCACCAAAGTGAAGCCAACACGACCATGTATTTCTCCTTCGTCTAGGTATTCTTCTGTTCATATGCTTCAACTAGTTAGTGATTGCATATGTTAGCATCCCCCCAGCTTCATGTTTGGGTTTTTTAAGAGTTGGGTTTCCTGCAGCTGCAGGGAATGCAGAAACAGTGCTGGAGAGCAGCTAAAACAGGGAAATGACTTCTCCCAGTGCTGTTTTAATGCTGGAAAAGTGGTGAGGGGGAAGAGAGGATCCCTTCCTCCCCCTGCAGCTCTGGCAAACTCCACTCTTTAAAAAAACCCTAAGACTTCACAGAACAATGGTCAAGCCAGCAATTATCTGGGGCGGGGGGGGCACTGTGCCATCCAGGATCTTCCCTGGCCCCAAAGACAAGGGCATTTTTCTCTCCTTGAATTTACTTTCAGTAAATTTTCCAGTGCTGGCAAGGGAGGGAAAAAAGCAAGCATTATAAGTCCAGCTGCTCTCATACTTTTGAGGGAGACCAGCTACCTACTAGTGCCAGTAGCCACTGAAAATCCTCCTGACACTTGCAATAGAACTGAGACCTATCAGTCTAAACAGGCTCAGCTCCTGCCATATAGATTCCTTTTTGCAGCTTCAGGCACTAGAAGTTACATTAATGAAACTACAGGTCACTTCTGGAGTGACCTCATCTCACTACACCATTATAAGAAAGGAACAACAGGATACGTAGAATACTTCAGATCTTCAAAAACAGTGGTACCTTTACACCCAGCATTTATTAAATCCTATTGTATTTTTTCCTAAAACTGCATCTTAGCACAAAGACTTCTATTTAACTCTCTCCCTGCATGTGACAAGCTTAACATAGCCAAAAGCTTGAGAAATAACAAGTGTTCCGTTATGCTAAGTGGTAGCGTAGGCCATAATTAATACAAGTGGGACAGTATCTATTTCTAAATATTCTGATGCATATCCCTGGAGGTTGAAATAAAAGAGAAAGGATACATGTCAACTTGATTTATTTTCCACAGTGAGGATTTCTTCAAAATTAGAGCAAAGGAAGCACCAACATTTTTACTTAAAAGTCTATTCAAAGAAATATGCTATCTTTTGTATTCTGTATCATCCAAAACATTAAACTGTCTCTTGGGTTTGGTAGCTTCTTGCATTAGTTCCTGTAGCTGTCCAAGCTGCTCACCTCGAAGTGCTTCAAGCTTCTCCTCTGGGAGGTGGGATCCAAAGTGGGGCTTGTTTGGTGAGCTCTCTTCATTTTGACTAGTTTGCTCCCCAAGCATCGTTGCATAGTTCTGGAGGGGGGGGATAATTGAGTGATTAAAAGTAGGCAAACTTAGGTATAGATAGTCCATTTCTAACAGCAACCCTTCAACCTGCCACAGAATCTCTTTTTCCAATCCTATCCAACCAATATGCTATCAAACTGAATATGACCATTTGAGTGAACTAATACCAGGCCAAGAAAGACTTCATACTACAGGGGTGGCAACTGAGTGACTCCCCAATCTACATCATAGTCCTAACATTCAAATGCGCTTTTTAAGTGTGGTATGGAAGGGCAAGCCTTGTGTGGTAGTAGCCAGGTGAGTCTGTTGTAGACAAAGTAACACAGATTCTTGGCATCATAAAGACAAATGAATTCAGTGTATCCCAAGTTCTTGTAAGGCCCAATGCACTTCATCAGACGCTTGAAGTGTTCCACTCAGTAAACAGTACTATATACATGCAAATGTACAAACGAAATAAGAATGGCAGTGGGGAGCTCTTACAAAGTGAGGCCAGAAGGTCCAACACTCTAAGAAATTGCTGTGTTGTATTACACTGCAGACTACAAATGAAAAAAGAGTAAATGATCCAATCAGAGTAGGCATGGCACACTCCCAGATGAAGTAATATGGATATGGAGTCCCCCGCCCTGAAGTGTATGTGTTTAACATACTTGTTTAACTTACAGTGCGATTCTAAACAGAGCTACACCTAAGAACAAAAAAAGAGCCCTGCTGGATCAGACCAGTGGTCCATCCAGTCCAGCAGCCTATGTCCCACAGTGGCTAACCTGTTACTCTGGAGGGCTAGCAACTGGGCACAGAGACCAAGGCCTTCCCCTGATGTTGGCTCCTGGCACTGGTATTCAGAGGTATACTGCCTCTAAATGTGGAGGTTCCTAACAGCATGATGAACCCTTTTCACTCTCACAGAGTGCCTACCACCCCCCACAACCTCCCTCACACAGGTTCAGGGTAGGTCAGGCCATCACACGTCTACCTAGCCCTCTTTAATAATGGCCCCTCACGCAGACACTGCAAAGTTATTGGAGTTGGGTGCTCAAACACTGTTCCATTCACATGTTGCCACCATTTATTTATATCCTAAATATATATATACAGCTCCTAGCTTGTGTATGTTTGTGTTTCTTTCCCTGAGACAAAACAAACAAGGAGTTAACTTTTATTTATGGCTTGAACAGAACAGTGAAGGAAGACACGTTACAAAGTTTCTTCTTCACTGAATTTTTGAACTGTTTCCCTATTCCAGAATTTGGGATCTTTTGTTGACTTTTTCCCAGTCAGCTTTACACTTCTCTTTGCCACAGCTTCAACTCAGCCAAATTCTCAATTTCCTTAACTGCCATTTTCCAGCAGTCTCTCTCACTAACATTCCGTCAGCTCTCATTGGCTGGTCTTAGAGGTAGAACCTAACCTGTCCATTACAGTAGGCACTGATATACCTATCCTCCATGAATGTGTCTGATCCCCTTTAAAAACTGTCTGTGCCTGTGGTAATCACTACATCCTTTAGTAGCAAATCCCACACTTTAATAACCCATTGAATAAAGTATTTCCTTTTGTCCATCCTGAATCTACTGCCCATCAATTTCACTGGATGTCCGAGTTCCAGTATTTTGAGAGAGGGAGAAAGTTCTCCATCATGTTCCTCTTTTCTAAACTGAAAAGTCCCAGACTCTTCCAACTTTCCTCATACAACAGGTGTTCCAACCCCTTAATCAACTTGCTTGTCCCCCTTCTGTACTTTCCCCAGCTCTGCAATCTCTGTTTTGAGATATGGTGACCAGAATGACACACTGTAGTCCAAATGAGGCTGTACCATAGATGTCTATAGGCAACATTATAATATTGACTGCCTTAACTTCAATCCCTTTCCCAATAAGTACCAGCACGAGTTTGCCTTTTTCACCACTGCAGTGCACTAAGTTGACAGTTTCACTTTCCCTCTTAGTCTCAGCAAGTTCGGGTCTCATTAGTGGGTACTTAAAGTTGGGGGAAGATTTTTTGTTTCAGTCACCTTACACTTACCTACATTGGTCATTTAGCTTAGAAGGGTGTTACTGCTTAGGACAGCATTATAAATCTATAGATTGTTAATAAACACTCAACTCAGAGTACTGGTTTGGTTGCTGTGCTAAAACTAGCTACAAATTCCATTTGGTGTATACAGGCAGCTGAAGATCTTTTGCATTGTTCGGTACCCTCTTTATCTTAAGGTCAGAAACCATCTTTTACTTCTTCTTTGTCCGTATCACAGAAATTTGTTTTTTTTTTTAATTTGGCAGTAAGGATCTAAAATGTACTTATGTATTTTGTGCTGGTAGCTTCTCAAATAATAGTTATCTTTTTTAAAACTATGAAGAAAATACAGAATACTGCTATTGAACTAACACAGTGTAGGAGGAGCGAAGCTCTCAAATGATTTTTTATTGATTATTCTTGTGTTAAAAGCCCTTTAGAAGAAATTCTTTGGGTTTCCCCTGGAGATTTTAACATCTTGCTTTAGAGGTCTGAACTGTGTTGTAAAACTAAATAATATGAATCATTTTTAATTGACATGTTTTTAGCTTTTGCTTTAACGAGGAAAAAAGGAGTAACCCTTTCAATTGAGAGAAGTTTTAAATTTATAGTCATGAAATGCCTTTGAAATGCAGGTGTCTTGCTTGTTTATGCCAAATTTTGGTCAGGATGACCTGGGATTTAGCCAGCCAAGCTAAGGTGGAAAGTTTGCAGCAGCTCTGTTGCTCTGTGTGAACAGGAATTTTCAATGTTTAAATGAAAGGCATTCTAACATATTGTGTATCAGAAACTATAGGCAATATATCTGCTTATAAGTACATATGTGCATTGTATTATTTTTAAAAAGGCATTACTCTGTTTGCATCTTTAACTGAGTAGTGCTAATTGGGAAAGCTTGTACTGCCAATTGTTCTTTCTCCTACTTCAAAGAGAAGAGCCATACCTAAGTCAAAAGGACAGTTATTATGTATTGTAACAGAAGAAATCCCTGTGTGTGTGTTTTAAGACTTTATGTTATATGTAAAACAAGTTAATGCTTTAAGATGTTTGCAGAAAGCTAAAGCTGAATAATTGTATTTATTTATTTATTTATTAATTTATTAATCAAACTTATACTCCGCCCTCCCCCGTAGGGCTCAGGGCGGCTAACAGGCAAAAATTGCAACAATAAAACATAGTTCTCAAAGTTAAAAACAGTAAACATTTAAAACTAATCTTAATACAAGTTAATTTAAATTCAAATACAAATTTAAACTTAATTTAAATTTAAAGTGCTTGTTGCTCTTCACATCCGAAAAACTCCACAAGATGACGGTCCAGTCCTGAGGTTCCCCCAAAGTCATTTGATGGTTCCGACATTCAATCAAATAAGTAAGATGTTTAAAATGTTCAAAAAAAGTTCCAGTGTTTCCGATGTTTCCTTCCTTCCCAGGGCCTCTTCTCTGGGGCCCGGTACAGTTAGTAAATTTTGGGCCCCAGACCGTAGTGCTCTTGGGGGAACATACGGGATAAGGCGGTCCCTCAGGTAGGCTGGACCCAGACCATGTAGGGCTTTATAGGTAAGAACCAGCACTTTGAAGCGAATTCGGTACGCTATTGGCAACCAGTGCAGCGCTTTCAGCACAGGCTGAATGTGGTCCCTCCTAGAGAGACCCATTAACAGCCTGGCCGCAGCATTCTGCACCAGTTGCAGCCTCCGGATTTGCGACAAAGGCAGCCCCATGTAGAGAGCGTTACAGTGGTCTAGCCTCGAGGTGTGCAACCAGACTGTTTGATGGAAAAGAGAAGTCATTATACAAATGACCAGTAGCTGAACTAAGTTGAAAAGGGCTAACAAACAGTTTGAGAAAAACAAGATAATCAACTCCTAAAAGGCAGCCAAAGAAACAAAGGTGATTTACACTATACTGTGCTTTTAAATTTTAAGGAGTATTATGTCACAGAGACAAATCATGTACATTTGACAATTAAGAAGAACACAGGTGAACATGAAGTCATCCCTTTTGGCACTGACTAGAAGGGTCAATTATATGAATTGTGAAATGGTGCCTCCTACAGGCCGAACCAAGCAATGTGTTTTATAAACTATAAGCTTGGATATTAATACAAGCAGCTTCATAAATGTGCTAATATTCTTTAAAATAATTGTAGAAAATATTCTAGAGGACCAAAATGAAATCTAAAAAGTGAGTTGAAGATGTCTATGAGAGTTTGATACAAGCTATTTTAAAATACTAAAAGAATTCATGTAAGGAGTTTAATGCTTTAGAATGTGTGCCAAACATGTAACTGATGACTGACAAGACAAAGAGAACTGAACTGAGTATGCCTAAGTGATGTCAGTGATGATGTAAAGTGAGGAGGAGCAGAAGCAAGTATATAAGTCTGCTCCTTGCATCTATTTGTTGAACACCTAGGCTGAATTAAGCCGATGGTTCTCCTTTATTCGAATAAATACTTTTTATTACCCTTTACTGCCTGGAAGATTGATTTCACTGTCTGGTTTATTGGCTAGCCACATAAGTCAAAGAACCTGAAGCACCTTTAGCATATTGGCAATAACAGTACTGTTGCAATGTTAACTGCAGCATAGCTGTATTTGAAATTAACTCCTGGTTAGTGTTGTGATAGCCAATAAGATAATGATTGATACAAAAAAGTAGAGTCTGTTGGACATTTGACAGCTTCAAACATTTTTACTGCTGATGTTTCACAAACTAAAAAACTACTTTGGGTTGTAGTTACTGAAAAATTCTGGTTAGTTGGTAAGTATTGTATTTGTTGACTCCCTGCAACTATCAACTGGCCAACTGCTTCCACATCCACTTTAGTATGCTCACTTTGATCCATAAAAGACCTAAAAGCTGATCCTAACACTAGGATTCACCATATGACTGATCAAAAAGGAGTTGGTGAACTGACTGGTCAAATCTTGGTCAAGTATTCTTAAAGCAGAAAGTTACTTTCATTAACAGCTTTGATCCTTAGGTGAATTAAAATAACAAATAATGTAAACCGTTAAACAATGAAAATGATTTTTAATGTAATGAAACAGTATGAAGTAAATGTGAATGATTCACTGGACATTTCTTCTTTTTGGCTTCTCTCATGGAACATCAAAATCAGCCTACAGTTTTGACATTTCTTCCAAAAACATGAAATCGGAACAGAGACAAAACAAAATAACAAGAAATATTTAAAACAAAAGATAATTTTTAAGGCTATAAAGCAATTAGGTGGCAGGCTGTTTTTTTTCTTGTTTGGAGATGCTTGAAGTTATAGTATCCAGCCAAAAGAATGGTTTGGTTTGTCCCAACTCTGGCAGGGCTATGGTAGCCATCCTCTGCTCCTGCCTTTACTAACACATGGTATCCTAATGGAGCTTAAAAGGCAACATGCCATCTACAAAGTGACATTCTGGCCTTATGGAACATTTGACAGTATTCGACCATGGTCAAATAACAGATAGGCAATTGACTGGCACGTCAACCCAAAGTATAACATTTATACAGTATTAAATCCTCCACTGATTTTAATACTCTCAGTGCAGCTATGCACACTTTAACTGCATTGCTTTTAAACTACACTGATTCCATTGTTCTGCAAGCATGTGTAATTGTGTGCTAAACTGTGGCCAACAACTATAATTCTGAGGAAGCATATTTAGTGGAGCAGCTGCTCACCCAAATCATATTATGTGGCATTAAGTCCCATTGCCATAATTGAATTTATCTTTTTAGAAAATTATGGCGAGCCTAATCGACAAACCATATAAACCACAGTCCTTATTTCAGCAGCTTTAAATCCACTGAAGTTCATGCAATTAAATCCTGGGATTGCAAAAAGGGCCAGTGATTTTAGGACTACCTTCGGCATATGCCTTACATAATTCTGTGTTTGGCCAATATCTGGTAAAGATATGTTGAAGAAATTAGTTGCTAGTAATTTTATTATACCGTGTCGTGTCTGCAGTACTGATTTTCTTTATTTCTAATATAATTAATATAACCCATAAAAGATGAATTCTGAAGCAGTCATTTTATTACTTTGTAAACTTGAAAAGCATAATTGTTCTACTTTTTTACTACTGTATGAAAACCTAAAGGAAATACAAGGGAAAACTTTACTAGCCCCTCAATTTAACTTACTACCTTAAACTTTGTTTTCACTTTTGCAGCGATTATAATTCTCCAGCAACCTACACTCCCTAGTCAATTTAAAACAATATCTTAAAAGAGCAAATGACTGTTGTTAAGTAGATCGAATTAGAGAATTTATTAGGACACCTAATTTCAGCTGACAGCTACTTTGCATTTCAATTTGAACTCGTGTACCAACTCACCAGTAGCAATTTATCATCGGGTTATTTCAAGCTGCCTTTGCTAGTGAAAGCAATGTGCTCAACATCACATCAAAATCCCATCTACACAGGATGCAGTGATTTTTTTCAGTGAATTTCTTCAATTCTCTGCTTCAAGAAATGGTCACACTGGATACAACCAACATACTACCGAAAGCTCCCATAAATGAACAAGAATTGCATTTCTTAAATGATCTGCCATAGAGATTCACTATGACAGCATTACTATAAGACCACAGTTTAGCAAACTTTGTCACAGTAAGCCTTGTCCCAGTGATCTTTAGCACCACAGTCCTGTTCAGGTGACATATCCATGGGCTTGGACCCCATGACCGTGACCTGCATGTGCTTTGCTCTGGCCTCTGCACAGCTTACTTCTTCTGCCACTAACACTTTCATATGTGCAAGAGCTCACTGAAAACCACTGATCTTGTGCCAGAGTCATGCACATGCAAAACACAGTCATAGGACCCAAGCTATGGTGCAGGAGTCAAGATTGGATTCACTGGCACCATCTGAACGCTAGATCTTCAGAACTTCTCCGTGGAAGCTACATGTGTAGAAGCTGTACACAGCTATCCTCTCTACACAATCTGTACCCTACTTATTGTGATTGCCGTGTGCATATAGGCTCTGTTCAAAAGACATTGGGCGAGGCATGATTTTAAACTCCCCCCCTTCTCCATCTGTATTGCACCAACAGGGCTCATCAATCCACACAAAGTAGGAAATGCAGATAGAAGGGATATGTGCCTCATAGAATTGGAGGCAGGCCTCGGTTCCTGCCAGAGCGCACCAGAGCACCGCTCCGCCAGTCAGGAGCCCAGAGGGCAGGCACATAAGCCCCGCCCACTGCTCCCACCAGCCATCAGTTGGGACACAGTGGGGGGGCGAAACATTCCCCCGCCTCCCTGAGCCCCGGGGTGGTGGCCTTGGACTCCTAGGGGCAAATTCTACCTCTCGCGCGAGAGGTCATTCTGGCTCCCCCAGCTCTCCTTAGGGGCTCTTTAAAAAGTTATGGTCGCCGTCGCTGTTCTTGGCGGCAGCTGCGACGCCCACGCGGGGGGAGGGGTGGGGAGAAACGTTCCCTTGCCTCCCTGAGCCCTGGGGTGGTGGCCTTGGACTTGAAGGGGCAAATTCTACCTCTGGCGTGTGATGTTGCCACTCGGACATCACACGCGAGAGGTCATTCTGGCTCCCCCAGCTCTTGGGAGGGGCTCTTTAAAAACTTATGGCCGCCACCACCGCTGTTCTCAGCGGCAGCTGCAACGCCTGCGCGGGGGAGGGACGGGGCAAAACGTTCCCTTGCCTCCCTGAACCCCGAGGTGGTGGCCTTGGACGCGTAGGGGCAAATTCCACCTCTCGCGTGTGATGCCCGATACCCACCCACCTCCTTTTTCAGGCTCCGTGCTAGAATGCCAGGCCTGAAAAAGGGCCAGCCGAATGTCAATTTCGGCCCCATTACATCCTATGGGCCATTGAAGTCAATGGCAAAAACATAGGGTATATTCTGGGGGCTGGAGGGAAGGGAGTTTTAGGGAGAGGCTCCATACTCGTAGGGTAGCTGCTGGAGCCTCTCCCCAAGATACCAACCAAGTTTGAAGAACATTGGACCAGGGGGTCCCAATTCTACGGGCCCCCAAACAGGTTGCCCCTATCCCCTTTATTGTTCTCTATGGTGGGAAAAAAGTAACTTGGACGAAGAAACTGGACGAAGGTACATCACACAAAACTGAGTGAACATCATCACTGACATCAGTTTTTAGAAGCCTGACTCCAAATTTGGTGTTTCTTTTAGGAAAGTTGCACTGGCTACTCCTAATTAGGCCAGGTACCTTTACTGACCTCAGAGATGATGACTAATCCCTCTCCAGAAAGCAGAGCAGGAGGGAAATCACTGAACATTTGAGGTTAACAATATATATGCCTGAACACACTTTCAGCATTGTCTTTTGAAATCATCCGGACTTAATTACATACGTAAATCTGATGCTTATGTTGCAAAAGCCCCAATAAGGCACAAAAATATTTAATAAGGAAAATGCAGAGATACCTTGCCTATAAAATTAGGCTTGATGGCAAAAGGAGGAAACGGGGTTTGCTATTTGCAGGTGAGTACCATAGCTATCATGTCATCTCTTGTTCTATGTTTCCTGCTCCATTTATGAAAGGCTACGGAAGAGTGCCAGAGACAAAGTAGACATGGCAAAAGCCTGTGGAAGGCTAGAAGGACCTATCAGGACACTCATCAAACTGATCGATAGAGCTATAATAATTTACCTTGCCTTGTTAAGGTCACTCTTTCTTTAGTTGTATATTTCTAAGAATGATACTCAAATACAGATAGAGCTTAGTGGAAAGGAGTACCAGCCCAATCACTTCTGTCTCAAAATGCACTTTGCATCCAATCTTATTTTGTCTAGTGGGAGGCTGTCAGTGGGAATGGAAGAAAAAGGGAAGGCCTTTCTCCTGTGGCCTCTGTTTGGCTCCATATTGGGATCCTAAGCTGCTTTCCACATAACATTTTTTGAGAAGTGTTAATTTTGAGCTGAAAACTGCTGGCCAGTTAGGCAACTCTTTGCCCCAGCTGTTCCTTCATTCACACTGGCAACCTCTTATGGCTGCTTTGCATTTAAAAAAAAGCCATGGGACAGTTTGCACATTTCCTATGAAATAAACGAATAAGGCAGAGTTTGCTCATCCAGTCTGTGTGAGACCCAAAAGTCAGCCCACGAGCACATGTTCCTCAGGCTGGAGACTGGGCAGTCCTTGTGTTTAGCAACTTATGAACATTATAGTTTTTGTATGGGCCAGTGGCATCCTGAGAATATTTACTGGCATTGTGACAGCTGTTCAGAAAGGTGAACTGCATGAGAGTACTCTCAGGTGGAACTTCCGGTTTTTGCACTCTAATGGCGGATGCGCTGCTCAGGAGCTCCCGAGGACGTGATCCGTGAACCAGCGGATGGAGAGGGGGAGTGATTGTACGCACTCCCCTGGAACCCTTGTGAAGGGTTCCTAGCCATGGGGTGCTGAGGATCACCTCTCCCCCGGTACGCTGCCAGCGGATTGAGGCGTTCCGATGCCCTGACGGTCTTGCTGCTGTGTGCCAGTACTGGACGCACACCGGGAGAAAATTAAGCATCCGAAACCTAAGCCTTCTTCAGGAAGTGCCAGCCCAGCGAGTGCGGTCACGTGACCGGATGTAACCACAGACTTCTATAAGATGCTAACAGATGAACCCCTGCTGGAGCAAATGAAGACACTCAATGATAATTTTGCTGCACAGCAACAGCAACTAAGTGAGAACACTAAAAAAACCAGAGCAAACAGCTGAGAACCTTAAAGAAATGGATGCCAACACTAAAAAGTTAAAAAAACAAATGCAGCAGATGGAAAAGAAGAGAAACTCAAATGAAACCCAGCTTCTACAGCTGTAAATGGAAAAGGCAAGCTTTATTCTGAGATTTCAAGGAGTTCCTGAGACGAAAGGTGGAAATCTAAAGCAGATCATGATTGATGCCCTGGGACCGGTTACAGATTTAAAAGCGGATGTTCTTCAAAGTGAAATAGATGTGATCTATAGATCATATTCAGAATTTATAAAGAAAAATAATCTGCCCGGTAAGGTGGTGGTTAGATTCTCCAGAAGACAAGTGAGAGACCAGATCCTAAAGGCAACAAATGGAACTACCTTTAAAATTGATGGCAAGGAGATAAGAGTTTTGAAAGACATTCCCTTTGAAATAAGAAAGAAGAGGGAAAAATACAGAGACTTGGCTTTGTTTTTACAAAAGAATAACATCCCCTACAAATGGATTATACCTGAAGGCATACTGTTTAAATTTAAAGACAAGAGGGGAAAAATTGACTCTGTTATGAAAGCGAGTGTGTTCTTGCAGCAGCAACTTGGACCATCAGAGGAAGAAGATGAGGAGAGTCACAAGGGAAGTGATGATGAAACACCTACTGGAGAGGACTCAGACTCGGAACTTGGGGCAGCGGCCCCTAAGCCAGGATATCGTTTGAGGGAAAGAAAACACAAAAAATGAGACGCTAATTTCTTCTGAAGTCTGTTGTTTTTTGTTAATAATATATAAGAGCTCTTTTGTATTGTTCTTTAAGAAGTCAGAAGTTCTGGATTTGAAACATATAAGCGGATTTAATTATCACATTTAATGTAACCAATATTTTTTTATTTTACTATAAGCTTTGTATTGTAACCATTATAAGACCACTACTTCTTGGGGTTTTAGTGGTTTTGCTTTATTTTCTCCTGTAGTTTATAGTTCCCTGTCCCTATTTTCTTGTAGTGTTTTAGAAAATAAAAAAAAATTAAAAAGAGAGTACCCTCAGGTATAAAATTCATTGCCCTAGCTAGCAGAAGTGTATAACTTCCTAATTATTTTAAAACATGCAATAAAAATCTAATTTCCAGCCAACATCATCAACTTCCCAGTTGCCCAGTTGAAAATAAATATGACTAATTCAAGAAAACACTTTCAAGACATAATCCACACATTTTTTGGCTCTGTATTCCATGTACCACTTTGGCAAGAATTTTTTAATTCCACTGGGGATTCAGCAATGCTTTTTCTGTCACATAGATTTATTGTAAGGAAAACCAGCTACATATGACAATGTATCTAAACAAGCCACAGTACTGATATTTTACTTTTTATTAGAGAACAGGAAAAAGAAACCTCTGTCAACCAAATATTATTGTCATTGTATGTAGAACCAGAAAATTATCTCAAGTCTTTTTCATTATGCGTGTGTGTGTGTGTGGGGGGGGGCGTTGGTATTTATTTACTTCACTTATACCCTGCCTTTCTCCCCAATGGGGTCCCAAAGTGACTAACATCATTTTCTTCCCCTTCATTTTAACCTCACAACTTCCGTGTGAGGTAAATTAGGCTGAGAGTGTGTGACTGTCCCAAGGCTACCCATCCTAGTCTTACACTGTAACCACTATACCAGACTGGCTCTCAATGTACGTTTAACTGATGTTGTAACTTTAAATAAATAAATTTGCTGAGATTAATGTGAGAATAAACAACAGCTGTTTGAAAAGATAAAAGGAAATGCAGCATTAAAATCCTAAATATTTCTGATGCTGACTTCATGTGGAGAAAATAGGCTCGGACCCTAAATTGCAGTTCCATCAGCATAATAGCAGTACAATTGACAGAAAGACATTTCTGTTCACAGAAGGGAGGACAATTTTTGTTGATTCTTCGCCTGTTGTCCCTCCCCTCCATTTCTGTGGTTCTCCAACCCACAGGAGCACAATTTAAGGTGGAAAGAAGGCTGAGTGGGAGAAGGGAAGGTGAAACTGCTCTCCTCTAAGCACAACTCTGTTGATGCTGCTTAGGATCCAAGCCATAATAGAGAACTATAGGCCAATTTCTCTTTTGAACAATGATTACAAGATTTTTGCAAAAGTTATTGCAGAGAGGGTGAAAAACTATTTACAAACAGCGATTTCAGAAGACCAAGCTGGTTTTTTACCAAAGAGACAGATCCGAGACAATGTAAGAATAGTAATGGACGCAATTGAATATTATGAGAAACACCCTGAACAAGAAGTAGTTGATATTTATTTACTTCACTTATACCCTGCCTTTCTCCCCAATGGGGTCCCAAAGTGACTAACATCATTTTCTTCCCCTTCATTTTAACCTCACAACTTCCGTGTGAGGTAAATTAGGCTGAGAGTGTGTGACTGTCCCAAGGCTACCCATCCTAGTCTTACACTGTAACCACTATACCAGACTGGCTCTCAATGTACGTTTAACTGATGTTGTAACTTTAAATAAATAAATTTGCTGAGATTAATGTGAGAATGAACAACAGCTGTTTGAAAAGATAAAAGGAAATGCAGCATTAAAATCCTAAATATTTCTGATGCTGACTTCATGTGGAGAAAATAGGCTCGGACCCTAAATTGCAGTTCCATCAGCATAACAGCAGTACAATTGACAGAAAGACATTTCTGTTCACAGAGGGGAGGGCAATCTTTGTTGATTCTTCTCCTGTTGTCCCTCCCCTCCATTTCTGGGGTTCTCTGACCCACAGGAGCACAATTTTAGGTGGAAAGAAGGCTGAGTGGGAGAAGGGAAGGTGAAACTGCTCTCCCCTAGCACAACTCTGTTGATGCTGCTTAGGATCCAAGCCATAATAGTCCCTGGAATGATGACTTTCATGAAGAGGTGCAGCAAAGCTCTATGAGATAAAATATTATGTAAATTTGTATTTATTGGTATGTTAAAAAACCCCACATCTATACTTCAATACAGTTTGTAGGTTAAGCCATTTTTTTAAAGGAAACGTTTTCAAATCCTCTTTAAGCTCTTTACAGAGACAGAACAATGTACCAACTCAGTTCCTTTAAAAAACCATGTTGCTTGGCTAGTCATCAATAAAGGAGTGTTTAAAATGAATGCATCTTTGAAATAAAATTGAAATTTCAATGTCTTTCTTTTCTGCCTCTGTTGCCATGGCAACACTTTTTTGCTAGTAAAATAATGTGTTCTCTGGAGCCCAGAATTAAGAACAGTTAAGTGTGACTAATATTACTTGTAAGTTTGGATTCGCATAGGAAGAGTAAACTTCTTATCTGTTACCTATCTCTTACATGAACCAGCCTGTGCCAAGATAGAGACCAAGATAAATGGAAGCCAGAATAGAAGGAATCATGCTGTGCTGTGTCTCAAAGGGGAACCTGTGGCTTCTCTTTCTCAAACAGTAGTGTCTCTCCCCCCCATATGGTGCCAAAAAAAGCATAAAACTGGAGTGGGTCCCAAACAGCAGGTTGTGCTGTTCAAAGAAAAATATTTTTTAAACTCCTGGGGAGGAGTACTGAAGCCCTTCAGCAATCTAAAACCATTTTTTTTAAATCCTAGTTGTACTTTGCAACATGGTAACAGAGTCGAACACCTAAAGAGGCTAATGGTGGCTCAATTCAGATATCACACTAAACCAGTTTGCTTTAAACATAGTTTACTTTGTGCATATTGTAAAAAAGAATAAAAAATAAAATTAAAAAAATAAACATCATTAGGATACAAGGAATTAGGATGCAATAAGAATGGAATGCTATTTAGAAATTGCAAGGCCGTCGAGAGAAAAGTTTAATGTGATTCACAGCCCTTATCAGATATTCATCTAACTCACTATGGTGAGTTGGTGGTGGATATTCTCCAATATTGCCTCAGATCTGTCAAAATTGTAGCTTCTAATTTTCTTATTTAGTCAAAATAGCTGTATCCTGCTTTTGTCTAAAATTAGTGTGGTTGTGGTTGGCATGACTAGACACTGGTCTAGTCAGTCTGACGTCGATACCGGGTAAATTGGTGGAAACCATTATTAAGGAAAGAATTAGTAGGCACATAGATGAACAAAACCTATTGAGGCAGACTCAGTATGGGTTCTGTAAGGGAAGATCTTGTCTCACTAACCTGTTAGTGTTCTTTGAGGGGGTGAACAAAGATGTGGACAAGGGGGATCCAATAGATATTGTTTACCTTGACTTCCAGAAAGCTTTTGATAAAGTTCCTCATCAAAGACTCCTAAGTAAGCTCAAAAATCATGGGATAAAAGGACAAGTCCTTTTATGGATAAAAGGACAAGTCCTTTTATGGATCAAAAACTGGCTAATTAATAGAAAACAGAGAGTGAGTATAAATGGGCAATTTTCTCAGTGGAGGGTGGTAAGCAGTGGGGTACCGCAGGGATCAGTACTTGGTCCACTGCTTTTTAACTTGTTCATTAATGATTTGGAGATGGGAGTAAGCAGTGAAGTGGCTAAATTTGCGGATGATACAAAGTTGTTCAGGGTGGTGAAAACCAGTGAGGATTGTGAAGCACTCCAAGGGGATCTGTGATGATATGAAGTTGTTCAGGGTGGTGAAAACCAGTGAGGATTGTGAGGCACTCCAAAGGGATCTGTCAAGGATGGGCAAGTGGGCGTCAACATGGCAAATGGGGTTCAATGTGGCCAAGTGCAAGGTGATGCACATTGGAGCCAAAAATCCTAAATATAAATACACATTGATGGGGTCTGAACTGGCAGAGACTGAGCAAGAGAGAGATCTTGGAGTTGTAGTGGATAACTCACTGAAAATGTCGAGACAGTGTGTGACTGCAATAAAGAAGGCCAATGCTATGCTGGGGATTATTAGGAAGGGTATTGAAAACAGATCAGCCAATATAATAATGCCCCTATATAAATCAATGGTGAGACCTCATTTGGAATACTGTGTGCAGTTCTGGGCACCACACCTTAAAAAGGATATTATAGCTTTGGAAAAAGTGCAGAAAAGGGCAACTCGAATGATAAAAGGGTTGGAACACTTTCCCTATGAGGAAAGGTTAAAGCGCTTAGGGCTCTTTAGCTTGGAGAAAAGACGACTGAGGGGTGACATGATCGAGGTTTATAAGATTATGCATGGGAAAGAGCAGGTAAAGAAAGAGGTACTTTTCTCCCTTTCTCACAATACAAGAACTCGTGGGCACTCCATGAAACTGCAGAGCGGTCGGGTTAGAACGGATAAAAGGAAGTACTTCTTCACCCAAAGAGTGATTAACACATGGAATTCACTGCCACAGGAAGTGGTGGGTGCTACAAGCATGGACGGCTTCAAAAGGGAATTAGATAAGCATATGGAGCAGAGGTCCATCAGTGGCTATTAGCCACAAGGTATAGCTAGGGGCTCTGGGGCAAGTGATGCTCTGTCTTCTTGGTGCTTGGGGGGGGGTCAACAGTGGGAGGGCTTCTAATGTCCTGGCCCCACTGCTGGACCTCCTGATGGCACTGGTATTTCTGGCCACTGTGTGACACAGAGTGTTGGACTGGATGGGCCTTTGGCCTGATCCAACATTGGCGTCTCTTATGTTCTTATGTTCTTAAATGTAGGAGCAGGACCAGGGTACTTTAATCCATCAGGGA
>NW_015165837.1:750767-790783 GCF_001447785.1 Gekko japonicus | reverse complement strand
TCTTTCTTTTCCTCCTTCCTTCTCTCTACTCTCTCTCTTTCCTTCCCTGTTTCCTCCTTCTGTGGCCCAACTCTAGTGAGGAGTTTAAACTTTAAACTCCTTCTCTCTTCGCTCCCCACCCCAGGCCAGCTGGGGAAGGGAAGGGGAGGCTTTTGAAGATGCCCCCCCCTTTTGCTTCCCCTTCTGACATCACTTCCGGTCTGTCATGACCCCAGAGGGGTCTTTGGGTTCCGCCGCCACCACCCTGGATTTATGGTCCCTTGGGAGGCCCAGGGTACCTTCCCAAGCCCCTTTTCAGCCGAGCAATACAGGCGTGATTGACCCAGGCAGAGAAAATAATTACACAAAAAGGGTTTATTAAAACAACAGTGGGGCAGGGAAAAACAAGACACGGCAAGGTGCTTAAAAAGGGTATAACAGTGTGAAAGGAAAAATAAACATAACCTAACGCAGCTGTCTATTACTCCTAACTGTTTTACTTCCAGGCCACAGCCTGCCTAACACTCACGCTGAAGGATCCTTTCCTCGCAGACCAACCTGTCTTCTCACTGAGATAAGGTTGCAGAGAGACGAAGGATGGAGGGATCTTCCTCTTCCCAGCCCAGCCTATCTTCTCACTAAGATCAGGCCACAGAGAGAGACAAAAGACACCCTTTTCCCTCAGCGAACAGCTCAGATTCCTTCTCCCACCAGACTATCACAGTCTCCTCTCAGACTGTCCTCCCAACCGACTCCAACGGTCTCTTTAGAATCTTCTCTCTGACTCTCCCAATGCCTTCTGGGAGTTGTAGGCCTAGCCGCCTCCTACTGCAACACAGGCCTCTTAGGCTGGCTAGGCCGTACTGGCACAGGCCAGATCATGACAGTGGCATATGCTAATAGCCTAGTAGCTCATTAGCATACCATATGCTAATGAGCTCCTGTAGCTCTTTTTCTATGAAAAGACCCCTGCTGTCCCCACAATTGCACCTTGTGAGGTAGGTAGGGCTGAGAGAATTCTGAGAAAACTGTGGCTAGCCCAAGGTCACCCAGAAAGCTTCATGTGGAGGAGTGGGGAATCAAACCCAGTTCTCCAGATTAGAGCCCTCCGCTCTTAAACTCTACACCATGCTGGGTCTCCAGCGTGAGTTCTCCCTAAACCACAACTCAATTTGGCATCCAGCAAAGTGTCCTTCAAATCAGCAATATTATTACATCTACTGTACCTCTAAGAGCTTTGACGCATAATCAAGCCCACTGATTTTACTCCAGGTGCACTTAGAGGTTTGACCGTCATGCATACCTTCATGAAGTAAGTCTCTTTAAATGCAGCAGAACTTGGGGCCAAACTAGATATGATGACAAGAGAATGGGTACAAGTATGTTTTCCCGTGGGCCACACAATGGTCTTCACGGGATGGGACCGTTCAGAAATGGCATGGGGCAAAGAGTTAATCCCCCCCTTCCTCTGCAACACAGCAGACTGGGCCCACTAACTGACTTTCCTCTCATCGCATCTAGTTTGGCCCTTATTTCCAAGTACAGATGCAAATACTTGAGTGCTAGGGATGGATCCTAAGCACTGTTCCTTGTAAGTAGGTTCCCTTGCAATCGCTGGAGCATACACTCAGGTACAAAGGAATCTTGTGGCACGGCCTCTTGCCACAACAGTCTAACATTGCTATCCCTCTGGAAATGAGCATGTTTCAGATTATAGTTAAAAACATGAAAATAAAGTGCCTCAAAATGTTGCCAACCTAGTTAGCCTTGTGGGTTGCTTCTGTTTGCACAAATGACTGCCTATTTGTTTTTGGTTTCTCTGTGAAAGCAAAAAGAGAGAAAGGGAGAAATGGAAAATATTAGATTCTATCTTCAATTTTTTTACTGCAAAATCAGAAGAATATAGAACAAGAAAAAAATGACAACTGATTTTCCTTGAGCCTTACTTGAGTAAAGCACTCTTCCTTTAAAACCAAAAGGGTTATAAATTTGGTATTTCACTATTTTCTTATTTCCTATCACTCTCAGAGTACCTATCTGGTTCCAGTATCCAGAGAATGGTCACTGTGTGGGTTTTATTTTTATTTTTTTCACTTTTACCCCGCCCTCCCTGCCAGGCGGGCTCAGGGCAACTTCCAAAAACTGATAAGCAGTATACATTTTACAGTAATAGAATAAAATACATCATTTAAAAACATAGACAAGTCAATATAAAGCATTCATTCGATGGCGATAAAAATAAAGTGCAGTTTAGGAACACATTCAGCAGTGCCACCGTGCTAGGTCGTGTTGGATCGGAGTTCACACAGGGCGCTGCTGGTAGGACGTCGCTCCTAGCGGAATGCCTGTCTAAAAAGTTCTGCTTTCACGGCCCTACAGAACTGTGACAAGTCCCGCAGGGCCCTGATCTCGCCAGGAAGCTCGTTCCAATAGGACGGAGCTACAAACGAAAAAGCCCTAGTCCTGGTTGCCATCAACCTGACTTCCTTTGGGCCAGGGAGGTCCAGGCGGTTTTGGGATGCTGATCACAGTGCTCTCTGGGGAACATACGGGAAAAGGCGGTCCCTCAGGTAGGCCGGTCCCTGACCATAAAGGGCTTTAAAGGTCAAAACCATCACCTTGAAACGAATCCGGAATGCTATTGGGAGCCAGTGCAGAGTCTTAAGCACAGGAACGGAAGCACTAACCTGACAGAAATACAAACACAGGTGGTCTGGGTGTGGCAACTCTGCTCTTTCCAGCAATACAGTACAGTCAGTACTTCCCTTGTCTATGGCATGTTCTGAATGGCCTGAAGCTTGGGCTTCTGTAGCTGATGCTCCGTACCTGGAGAACTGTATCCCAGAACAGGTCAGAGGGGCATCTGTAAAGGCCATAAAATTGAATGATTCTGGAGTTTTTGGCTCTGGACAAGAGACTGGATGTTTTACTGCCAGTAAACACAGTTATTTCAAGCCAGTTAATTTAATATAGTTTCAAGTGTATCTCATTTTTTGCTTTAGCATATTTTTATTTTATTTTATTTATTTATTTTAATTTGATTTATATCCTGCCTTCCCCGCGAGCAGGCTCAGGGCAGCTTACAAGGTCACACAGAATATTGTGACAATGAAACAACACATAAAGTTCAACAATTAAATTTTAAAATTTGAGATTTAAGATGTAAAAAGTTCAAAGTTTCGTATAAAAACCCAAAGTAAAAGTTGCCTCGGTAGTGATGCTCAGCTATAAACTTTCTGGGCAGCGTTGTGAGGTACCAAGCCACTAACCACTAGGCTAGGGCTGTCAGCAGGGGAGGCCAAAAATGGGAATTTGGACACCCACTACCTCAGCTAAAAGCCCGGCGGAATAGCTCTGTTTTGCAGGCTCTGCTGATTGTAACAGATCATGTACTTGATAGTTTAATGTGTTTTATATTGTTATCTGCCTTGTATCCTGTATTGTCGGGGAAAGGGCAGATTTATAAATATTTTAAATAAAGATAACTACAATGTTGAACATATGAAATGGAGTACATGGAACTACCACTGGTTAATCTGTTTCAGCTTTGTCTCCTGTGGTGGGAGCCCTTCAAGGAGGCACCACAAGGGACTTCCCCACACCTGTAATTTGCAGTAATTTGACTGGAATGTGTTAGGGACTGAACCAGGGATTGTGGTGCATGAGAGTAGGGTATGCACTGCACGCACCACAATCCCTGGTTCAATCCCTACAGCCCCACCCAAACAATTCTGCACATTTATGGATGATGCCAGATAAAGCAATAGACTCTCCTCTCCGAATGGATTTACTTAGCAAATGGAATGCGCTAATTAGGTCATGACCAGTCCTCCCGAAAGAAGCAGACTGAACACATTTAAAGACAAAAAGCAGAAAAACAAACTAATTTTTCTTTCACAATGCAATTAAATCTATTACACATTATTACTGGCTCTCTGTCAGTATACTAATTAAGCTCACATGTAGCTTTTGTGGTTATGAATTGAACTAATGGATTCCTAACATTTTAACCTCTGCAAGGAAACTGGTGTCCAAAACACACTCTCTTGAGGCAATTTACCTAAACAACACCTTAGCAAAAATCCCACCTCACATCCCCCTCTTTTCTGTGTTCACACATACAATGTAATAGGGTATATAGAAAGTTTTCACATTCACATCAACAAAGCAAACAGCATTTGTGCAGATGTTGCCCATAAACTTTCTGAGCATCAGTGTAGATTCATTTAAATGTAAGGTGGTTTTTAAAAAATTACGTAAATTATCATTTAAATGAGAAAGAAAAAAGACCAATTTAAGTAACAAATTAATCAATTTGTGCAGATGTTGCCCATAAACTTTCTGAGCATCAGTGTAGATTCATTTAAATGTAAGGTGGTTTTTAAAAAATTACGTAAATTATCATTTAAATGAGAAAGAAAAAAAGATCAATTTAAGTAACAAATTAATTGAAACATTCTATTTTGCAAGTCATATATTTCCTGCTCAAGCATGCATCCCAAGTGGATTATACAACAATTGTTTTAGAAAATTGCCACAACATGACACTTTTATACAAAGTATAAGTACTCTTGACCAAAGATAGGCCCCTCCTTCTATCTGGGATGTTTGTCCTCTTCCACCGAGTGCACAGCTTCAGGAGGGAAGTTAGGGAACACCTGCCTAACCAGCCAGATCAGCTGAATCAACCCTGGCAATCAATAGGGTGATAGATGTCGCAGCCAGATTGCCCTCAGTATAACTTCTGGTCATGCAGCTCACATGCACTGCTGAGGTATATCTACTTGGAAACTCTCTCTGATACAAGCAAGGATCTAATCAAGATTACTTACCTGAAAGTTAAAGCAACAATCCTGTATACATGAATTTGGATGTTAGCCCCACTAAACAATGTGGTATTTACTTCTGAGTAAACATGCATAGCATTGGGCTACAATTCTTCCACATTTTCCAGAAGCAAAGGTGGTTACCGGACAAAAATAAATGTTTCTTCATTGGAGTACAAAGTAAATATCCGGGAATTCAGACTAGTGGTTGTAAATATTTATAATTTTAAGAAATGAATATTTTGTGGAACCCATTGGATGGTCTGGTGAGATGTAGGTTTAGATCC
This sequence comes from Gekko japonicus, assembly GCF_001447785.1. Taxonomy (NCBI): domain Eukaryota; kingdom Metazoa; phylum Chordata; class Lepidosauria; order Squamata; family Gekkonidae; genus Gekko; species Gekko japonicus. The sequence goes on along the minus strand of NW_015165837.1, from coordinate 785,691 downwards.
AGCCAACTATTTCCCTCAGTCTCACCTAATTCTGCTCCTTAGTACAGCCCCCATTCCATATGGCTTTTGTCCCTGCAGGTCCCATGATACCCAGCATAATCTTTTTGATGGTCAATTTTAATCTTTTTGATGGTCCCTTTTCCACAGCACAAATGCTGGCTGGATCCAACCCACATGGTGACATTTCCTAATTCATTGTACCTCTGAGAAGTTGCTAATCCCTACGTTCAAAAAACAAACAAACCACAACCCCACATTAAAGGATGGAGTGATGGATAGAACATATGTCTTAATGTGTCTTTCAGAAAGCTTTACTTTGATTCTATATATCTATCCTCCATGGACTCTAAAAAAACTACCTTGATAGCCAAAACTCAGTTTCAAAAGATTATGATGATAGGTAGCCAAAACTCAGTTTCAAAAGATTATGTGTAAGTTTTAACATATTTGTTAGCTTTAGATTCAGAGCTCCTTTTAATTCAAGTTTTTAACAATACACTTGGAATTTAAACAAATAAAATCTTATTTTGATATTTTCCCCTTAATTCAACCAGTTGGCTTGTGTTTGCCCTGTTCTGTTCTTTTCTGCAAATAAGGGGGAGAAGCTGGTCGTCACCAGAATCTTCTGCTCCTTTTTCATTTGTGGGGGTACAGCTGGCAATCACCAAGAGCAAAACTGTTTGTGTGAAGGCAGGCCAGCTTCCTGAAGTGACAAACTGGGGTGTTTACTGGTATGTAGTTCCCCTGGAAGAGAAGGCTGGGAGGTCCACCTCTTCAATCAGAGCCTTTTCTAGCCAGGTGAAGGTGTGCTTGCTAGGAAAGCATCTGTTTCGAGCAGCAGGCTGGAGTCTTTCTTGGCAGCAATTTTACTCATGAGTAAGCACCACAGCCTGTCATTGTATAACACTGGCTAGGCCAAAAGTGTGAGCCAAGCCAACATTTCCCAGGAGCCTGTTTAAACAATAAACAGAGAAGCCAGCGTTCCTTTAACAGGACACTTATTTTCTCACAATCTAACCTGGAAGTTGAAGTCTAATTAGTGGCTTCGCCCTGGATGTGATGCAAACTTCATCTGCTTTTCCTGGGGAAAAGTCAATGAGTACACACCTTTTGTTAGCAGACCATCCTTAAAACATTTCTACATGCCAATAATATCATAAATTATTTATTTTAGGCATTTTTACTGTGCACTTCTAGACAGCTTGATTCTTGAGGCAACTTACATTAGAATCTGTAAACTTACAGTAAACAAGAGGAAACAAAACCAGAAAATCCATTAAAAACCCCAAAACTAGTGAAACACACATTACTATTGTTTTGAAAGCAAACCTACAAACTCCAACCTACAAACTAAGATGAAATGAAAAACAACAACAACCCTAATGTGATATCAAGCTATTTCAAAGCAGTAAGAGAGAAAATGTGTTTAATTCTCCATCCAATTAAATATTTTCTATTATTCTTTACCTGTCACTGCCAAGGGAACAATTACAGTGCCAATCCACTATTTCTTTCTCTAATCTAATAAAGAACTGATTTTAAAAAAATGCTCTATCTCCATATTGAGGAAAGATATATTCAGCCATACTACACTGACAGTCCCAAGGAGGAGCATGGAATCAAGCAATGGAGTTAAATAAATTTCCCTGCAATGTGAACTAAAATTAATTTGAGAGCAAGCTCAGCAAAAGAAACAATAGGTTTCAAACAACCTACATGGGGCTGCATCACAGGCCTTTCAATGGTAGATCTGTACAATCCATTACATTAAGAAGGTACAGGAGCTAAAGAATACCAAGTTGATATCTGTATACATAGTAGAAGAATACAGAGTTCTGACACAACTGAGAATGCAGCCCTAAAGAGACTTCAGTGGACTCAGAAGGGTGTAACTCTGTTTAGGATGTGGATGTCCCAATAACACCTCACCCACTGAGAAGAGCAAAGTATTACTGGGCTACAGAGGGACATGTGACCCTTCCACGTGTTCTCTCTCCAGATTAAATTACTGTGGCTCCTTTGAAGACATTCAAAGTTCTGGTTTTGGTCTCTAATGTCCTAAATGGCATAGTCCCAAATTCCATCTGAAAGACCACCTTTGCTCATTATACCTTGCCAGTTCTCACTGGAGGTCCTGCTACAGAAGCTGCCATTTTTGGAGTAGCAGTGAGATCAGAGCCTTTTCTGTAGCACACCACATCTTTGAAACACCCTTCCCAGAGAATTCAGGGTTACCAGCTCTGGGCTGGGAAATACCTGGAGACTTGGGGGGTGGAGCCAGGGTTTGGGGAGGGGATAGGGTTGCCAAATGGTATTCACCTCGGTGGGGGACTCCTGGGGACCTCCTGGTGCGCACGCGCGCAAAGCGTGCGTGACGTATCTACGTCACCCGGATATGACGTTGCACGCTGGGGGTGGGGCCACATAGTTTCCCCCTCAAATGGCTGTGGCCCCGCCCCCAGCGAGCGACGTCACATCCGGGTGACATGCACGCGGAGGTGGGGTTTCCCCTGGGGGCCGATTCTGTTGCATCAGAAATCGGGCCGCCAAAGCGGGGGATTCCCCGCCCCCCATCCCCATTTGGCAACCCTAGGAGGGGAGGAAGCAGCCATTTTCTCCAGGGCAACTGATCTCTGTAACCCAGAGACCAGTTGTAATTCCAGGAGATCTCCAGGCCATACCTGGAGACTGGCAACTCTACCAGAGATGCTGACACTGTTTTAATTTAGGCAGCAGGTGAAGATCATTTCATTCTTCTGGGATTTTGATGTATTTTTTGTATTGTTTGAACACTGCTGCTTTCAGCATTTCTTGTCAATTTTTTCTAGCATTGCTAGATTGAGGCTTGGATTCTATGAGTTCTGTGCCTGTTAGACCATCTTGGCTGCACAGCGTGTTTGCTCTTCTGCTACGTGTCAGCTAGCTGCCATAGCGGCTGGTAGGGAGGGGGAAGCTTGGAATGTTCACTTTCATTTCTCTGGTCATCTTGGTGATGCTCCCTTATCTATATGTTTTATGTGCCTGACCTTGGATGCTTAGCTGTAACACCATCTCTGGGAAAGCAGGACCGTTACATTCTGGCGGGGCCCCTTTTTCCTCCTGATTGGCTCTGTGCTGCCCAGTGACCCCTTTGACTGTATATGCCACGTGCTTTTTGCTTTAGTCTTAACACAGAATCTGAAGTAGAGATGCTCTGCCAGTACTGTATCAATAAACTTTCCTTCTGAAGAAGTGAGTTGTTAGTTCTGATTGCTGCAACAATCAGCACTATGGGCCCTTGCACAAACAGGAGTTTTAGCAGAAGTGGAAGTGTACTCCACGGCAGAGAATATCTAAGCATTCGCTAATTCATAGGATCCAATACTTTTTTTTTAATTTAAAAATTATAAATCACTTCTATCATCATTAATGAGAAAAGGAAGAAAGTATGAATATTTTAAATAAGTAAATATAAGGCTAAGCTGCTGCAATAACTTTGAAGACATTTCTTTCATTATCATCTCACAGGTACTTGTTTGGTGCCAAAAAAATTAAATGGAAATGTTATATTCCTAATATTGCCTGAGACTGCCACATGGCATGTCAAATACTTCAAAAAGATGTCTGATTATTTCACGTAATATGAAAACAAGCTGGAATGAGCGGCTGTCATCAGTGCTATACCTTTTCTGTACAAGACCTGGTATTGGAAGCAGAAGTTAGAATTCTATACAAGTGAAGCAGCCAATAGACCATTTAGTATCATCTTCTCTGATTGGCAGATCTCAGTTTTTCACAGCTCTGCTCTCTGAGATCCCATGAAGACTGAACCTAGAATGTTCTGCACACAAAGAATATGATAAGGACAGAACCTAGAATGTTCTGCACACAAAGAATTAACATGCAAACTACTGGGCTATTCTGAACTTTTTTTAAGCAAGTTTATAATCCTTATGATTATTACCTAAAGGTAGTGTTGAAAGTGTGTAGAAGTATCTAATGAAGTATCAAAAATGAATAGGAAGTTACACAAGATTCCATGTGGGCACAGGGCAGAACTTCAGTGTTGTACATGGTTCTTTGTCCCTTCCCATGACAGAATAAATTGGATCAAGCCAATAAATATATGTACAGCCCTTATGATTATTACCTAAAGGTAGTGTTGAAAGTGTGTAGAAGTATCTAATGAAGTATCAAAAATGAATAGGAAGTTACACAAGATTCCATGTGGGCACAGGGCAGAACTTCAGTGTTGTACATGGTTCTTTGTCCCTTCCCATGACAGAATAAATTGGATCAAGCCAATAAATATATGTACAGCCACATAAATTACGGACAAGTTGCCAGACTGCATATTTCTTTATTTGTAGTTTGAGCCACCTTAGCACAGACTTTTGTTTTGTTAGTTTTGTTTAATTTGAGGCACACATGGGCCTTCTTATACATGAAGGCATAAGTCCTGTTCATATGTTCCAGTGAATGCACTACATATACATGCATAATCTGTTAATCAGAACAAGCCAATGCTTGTTACTTAATGAATTAAACCAGTTATCAGTACCTGGATGAATGTGGAGTTTAAATCATATGTTCACCGACATATACACTGAAAATAACATAAGAATTAATCAATGAACATATAAATGAATTGCATGTGTGTTCACTGTAACTTGTAAACAGGGCTATGTGTCTCCATGAACTATGGAATCTAGTTAGCAAGATATGGCTGGATTCAGACAATCACTTAACAACCCATTCAGCTAATCATGCGATAATGAAATTGAGTTGAATATACAGAGAGGCTAAATGCAACCTCCATATTTAGAGGCAGTATATCTCTGATTACCAGATTTGCAGGGTAAACAACAGACGTTAGTAATCTCCATCTTTTTGTGCTGGAGGACCTGGTTGGCTGCTGATTAAGACTGTTAAACTAGATGGATCTTTGATTTGATTCTGTAAGTAGTTTTTTATGTTCTTATGGTCATACAAAACATATTCTTATTCCATATATGTATCCCTCCCTCTGAAAACCATGCAGCAGTAGCATATTGTACAGGGGGGAAGAGAGATAATGCAAATGAAGTGGAACTCAAGATTCATGCATAAAATTCCCACTGTTAGATTTCCTGCCAGCAATCAGGAAGATTCCTGATGCCCTACAGAAGCCGTACATTCTCTTGAGGAATGAACTGAGTTATAGTTCTTTAATATATTTTTGTCTCTGTGGAGTACTCACGTTATTCAGCCTGTAATAGCTAGACTGCCCTGCTCTGAGACCTCCTTCTGCTAAGGTAATGGCTCAGAGGGTTACTGCTCTAATAGGTAAGAAGCAGACTGACACCAGAGAAGGACGTTCAGAAGAGGTATCTATTAAAGCTTTTAGAATTGCACTCAGGGTCCACTGAGAGAGCTCCCTGATCCGAAGATGGCTACATAAAAGTGACAGCTCCTGAGAGCTTGACAGCATGAAGAGGGGAAGAGAAGAGATTGGCGCGTCAGACCAAATGGCATCCAAAACTGACAACTAGCATCTTGCATTGGCCACAGAAGTCCAGCACTGAAACTGACTAATCCAATCTTACTGCCTTTGTATCAGGAGCTTCTTTTCCCATAACTATCTGCATATTAATAAAAAATATAATGTAGACACTAGAACCATAGTATTTTCATAAATGTGTTAATGATGAATGATTCCAGCAATATGCTTCATTTAACAGCCATGCCAAGTTACTGTTTTTTAAAACTTAATATGACACCACTATTTTTATAGTCTGTATACGTGTCCCTGATTTTGAGACTTAAAGATAAATGGAATTAATCTTTTGAAATTATATATCTTAGGGCCATGAATGAATCTCCTAAGTAATTTTAACTGATAAATAGCAGCTGTGCACAGAGGGGAGGGTGATTCAGATCAAAGCTATGGCCGGGGTGGGGGTGGGATTTCACCCTTTCCTCTATGCTGCTTTCCCAGCCTGAAATGACTCACCAGACTTCCTGTTGGGCAGACTATAGAACCATACAAGTGACATACAAACAACCTGTATGCTTCCCCCACTGGGGCTATGGGAAGTCCCAAGGAGCCATGCAGCGCAGAGAGAAAGACTTACCCACCCTCCATCCGGCCATAGCCCTAATCTGCAATGGAGCCCCCACAACTTCTGTTTACCAATGAAAGAACACTCAAGGCAGAGACCCAGTCACATAATTCATTTCCTCTAAATTAGGTCCAATATTTGTACCCATTCCCAATTTCTCCTTTTCTTTGACCAGATAAGGAAGCATTTTAAATTTATCTCATTCAACAATATAAAAATAGTGTTCCATCATACTCACTACAGAAAATACTACATTGAGTTCCATTACCTTGATGAACAGGAATTTGGGGGGGAGGGGAAACGAAGTCCCAAAAAAAAAATCTTTTCTGATTTAGGCTGTATTTTAGTAAAAGAACAAAACATTTGCACCCAAAAACTGTAAAAGAAAATGTACACGTTAAAATTTTCAAGATGATTACTCTTGCACATTATAGGACGGATGTTATGGTATGTTCACTTAACAGATTTTCAAAGTAAGTAGGCCTGTTTTGCTATTAGGACAAATCTAGTTAGCTGATGCTAGAACCCTCAACAAAGGCTTATGCTGATAGCAAGAAATCAATTGTGTAGATTACAATGCCCAGCCAATGACCCATTTAAAATAAGCAACAGGGTTGGTGTGGGCTGAAGAAGGCGACTGTCCATATGGACTGCAGGGATCAGTCGTACAGCATGGAATACCTGTTGTGTAGCACAGCATCTTGCCCTTTTGCAATGTAATATAGTACAGGGCACTGAATAAGTCATGTTCTGCATTAAACCACCACAATCGACCAGATGCAGAATTAGAGTTTCTAACAAACAGGCACACAAAGTGGGCAGGGTGTTAGAGGTGGGAATGAGGGCAACTCACCTAGGTACATCAGAACATAAGAGCAGGCATGCTAGATCAAAACAAGGGCCCATGTAGCCCAGCATTCTGATTTATACAGTGGATAACCTGGAAGGCCTACAAGCATGGAGGTCAAAGCCTTCCTCTTTTGTTGCTCCCTCTCCTGGTATTCCCCAGCTTAGCCTGATCTCGTCAGACCTCAGAAGCTAAGCAGGGCCAGATTGGGCTAGTATTTGGACTTCCAAGGAAAACCAGGGTCGTGACATAGAGGCAGGCAACGGCAAACCACTTCTGAATGTCTCTTGCCTTGAAAACCTTATGGGGTCACTATATATCAGCTGTGACTTGACAACACTTTCCACCACCACCACCCTGATAGTCAGAGAGTTATTGCCTCTGAATGCAGAGCTTCCATTTAGTCATTCTGGCTTATTGCCATTGATAGATCAGTCCTCCCTTGGTTTGGATTATCTCCTATTAAAGCCAACTAAACTATATCCCATGGCAGTGAATTATGTTAGTTCAATACTCATTGAGAGAAGTATTTCCTTTTTAGGTAGAGTGCTAAAGACGTCTTTCAGAACTACCTTGTCAGGTAAAATCTGCAAAGGTATGCCATTAAGAGCTAGTACAATCTGGTAAATATGATACTGGTAAAGCCAGCCTTACCATGAGGTGGGGTGAAAGGTCAGCGTTGAGCAAGCCCTGTCCTTTTGTCTGCCTTAATTACAAAAGAGAGTGGGAAGCTAAAGAAGCCCAAGTAAAGCCAGAAAAAAAAAACTTTAAAGAAAACAATGCAATAAAAGCAGGATAACCCAATACAATGGGGGTGGAAAGTGCCATCAAGCCACAACTGACTTATGGTGACCCCATAGGGTTTTCAAAGTAAGAGACAAACAGAGGTGATTTGCCATTGCCTGCCTCTGCATAGCAACCCTGGACTTCCTTAGTGGTCTCCCAGCCAAGTACTAACCATGATAGCTCCCAAAATCTGACTAGCCTGGCCCATCCAGGTCAAGGCTTCTGATACAGTACCTCAATAAAACTCCACAGGGAATGAAGGTCAAAAAGGTCAGAGATAATAAAAAATATCATTGCCTGGAGCCTAAAAGCTTCTAAAGTTGACACTAGGCAAATTTCTTTAAAGAGCAGGGCTGCTGAATCTGGGTTGGGAAATTCCTGGCGAGAGTGGCGTTTGGGGAGGGAAGGGAAGGGAAGGGAGCTCAGCAGGGATGTGATACCAGAGTCCACCCTCTGAAGTGGCCATTTTCTCTGGGCAACTGACCTCTGTCATCTGGAGATCAGGTAGAATTCCAAGAGAACTTCAGGCCCCACCTGAAGATTGGCAACCCTACTGGAAAAAGAGTTCAAGAACTTGGGCAACACCACAGAAAAGGCCTTGCCTGTGATGATCCCCCTCCCAGCATGGGAATGTGGGGACAGAGAGGAAGACCCCCCCTCCCCCCAAGATTACCGTGTTGACCAATCTAATCACCCCACTGATTCAAGGTTATAGCTTTATTAGAATATTTATATCCCAACCTTTCCTTTTTGCTCACGTTTGAAACCTTCCTCCAATCTAAGCAGCTGTAAGTGGAGGAAGAGCCACTTAAGCTGCAGAAAGACTGGTTAGACTGGAGGAAGGCTACTGGGAGGGTGACTGGATCCACCCCAATACTGTTCAGGAAGTGCCCCAGTGTGATAGGCCCACCTTCAAGTTTTAGGTCAGTCACAAAAGCCTTCTTGACCATTGCACAAATGGCCATAATTTAAATATTCCACTGACACCAGACTCTGCTGTTTCAACAATATATTCAAACCTTGGCCAGCAGGTTCATTATGGACCCAGGCAACCATTTTCGTAGAGTCTTAAGACTTCAGGAAATCAAAAGCACTACCTGAACAAATGATTAACCACGCATATTGCATTTTCATCCATCTCCTTGAATTAAGCACAACGTGGGACTGATCTAAAATCAATTTAAATCAAATAAGCGTTTTTTCCCCATGAAATGCAATAAGGGAAGCCTGTCTCAAAAAAATCAATTTAAAATCAAAGCAAGTCATTCCAGAGAGACTACTTTGGATCATTACTTTAATAACCAAACATTAAAGAACAACAATGAAAGGTATACAAAGGCAGTAAATACTGTCCCAAGGAAAAGAAGCCAGAAATGGATGAGTGGAGGAAGCATATGCTCACTAGCTACAGACTGTTATCACAAAGTGTTTGAGATACAATATGAAGAGCTGCAATTTACCACCGCTGTAACAATGAAATTATAACAGAACTCTTTTGCACAATATCTTACAGCAATTCATATTGGAAAGCTTTCAATAATATTTTTCCAGGCTTTAATTTTGGAACATATACTAGCAAAAAGTACAGCTGCAATTAATATTTAGTCACCAAAGAAACTATTTAAGACAGTATACTGAAAACCTAGATTCAAATTTCCTGTCCTAATTGCTACTACAATTATTGTATTGAGAGCTGCAGTAACAATGGCAAGGGGAGAGGCTGTAGCTCATTGGCAGAACACATCCTTTACAAGTAGAAGACCTTGGGTTTAATCCCCCGCATTCCCAACTGAGAAGAATCTTTCATAGCAGAATTTGAAACTGTTTGAAACCATGGAAAATCACAGCCAGTCACCAGACACAGTGCTGGACTAGAGAGACCAATGGCGTGACTTGATACAAGATGTCTCCATATGCTTCTGTGGCCTACTAAACTCAAACAATGTGATTCAGAGGTTTAAAGTGACAGGTAGAAACTTGGATCAACAGTATTAAATACGCCAAAACCTTTGAAAACTTCATACAAAGAAGGGAAAGAAACTGAAATGCTGATACCGCTTGTGTAGTTCCATGTGCAAGGATTAAAAGATGTGAAAGATCGGGGAGGGGACGACAGAAAAATTAGGAAGGGGAACTCCCCTCTATTTATTTATTTATTTAGAGATTTTTATTCTGCCCTCCCCAAAGGGGGCACAGGGCAAATACCAAGAGACCAGGTTCAAGACTTGTTACAATAAAATCACATTAAAATCATTAAAACAATAAACAATAAAATTACACAGGTAGTGACAGTTTCATATAAATTTATTAGGTTCACAAGGTGGAATCAAATGGGCCCTTTCAGTGGGTTGGGAACTACAGCAGAAAGGCCAACTGAGATGAACGCCTGCCACCTCACCCGAAGGCCTGGTGGTACAGCTCCATTTTGCAGGCCCCGCAGAATAAGGTCCCGCAGGGCCCTAATCTCCAGTGGGAGTCAATTCCACCAGGCCGGAGCCAAGGCAGAAAAAGCCCTGGCCCTGGTTGAGACTAAGCAGGCATCCTTTGAGCCAGGGGTAACCAGTAAGTCTTGATCCTGTGAGTGCAAGGGTCGTTGTGGCACATATGGGAAGAGGTGCTCCTTCAGATACGTCAGTCCCAGGCTGCCTAAGGCTTTGAAGGATAATACCAACATCTTGAAACAGACCCAGTACTCAGTTGGTTGCCAATGCAAATAGTACAATACCAGCCGAATGCATGCCTGTTAATATTCCAAATGTTTGTAGAGGTGTTTTCCTTTTCTTTTCTGGGCCTTCACATCTCTTGCCAGAGTATAATCAACTGCTGTTATACTGATTATTGGGTCACCTAGCCCAGCTCCTTCTACCCTGAGTCACTGTGCCTCTCCCAGGTCTCTGACACAGCTCTTTCCAAGGCCTCCCTCTTTGTGACCCTTTAACCAGAGATTCCAGGCACTGATTCTGGGACACACACACACAAAACACCAAGCTATGATTCTACCACAAATGCAAGTAATGTAGAAACCTGTCCACAAGCTTGTGCACCAGATGTTATGTATCTCTACTTGCAGAAAACCCACAATCTTCCCTACTGTGACCTAGGATTCCAAATCCCAAGTGCGCATGTTCTATAATTCATAGATATCAAATATGTGTCTGTAACTGAAAATGCAATCTAAAAAGGTTAAAAAAGCAAAAAGGATCTTTTGTCCAGTCTCTTTTTCTGCTCCTTTCCCTGGAAGTTTTGTATGTGATGCACCAGCAAAATATTGGGTGCATGTGGCTGCTGTAGCAGAACTAGGGCACCCTGCCGCTCTGCCTGATATCCTCATCGCATGCCAGAGCATCCTCTGCTGTGACCCATCCTGGCCCCTTCCAGGCTGGTGCTGCAAGTCATCCGAGCTATAAAGGCTCGGCATAGGTCTCTGATGCCATCATGTGGCAATCCTCAGAAACTGCAAAGTTATATAACTAGACAGACAAAAAAATAATAATGCAGCATCACTCATATTATCTGAGAAACACATTTAGAGTCCAGTGGCACCTTTCGGACAAATAAAGGTTTATTCAAGGTATGAGCTTTCGTGTCCGTGCACACTTTTTCAAATACAATGGAATGGGAGGTAAGGTTCAAACTTATAGACGGGCTTATCTGAGAAAGGCATCATTGCATCTCCCTGAGATAGCACAAGTTGACAAAGTGATAAATCACCTGGTGACATGGTGACCATTTCTTGGTTGTAAAAATGTCACCCTCCTACTGCTGCAGGACAGTGGTTCTCACACTTTGGCTTAGTCAAGCCCCAGTAGACTTTCTAAAAGCTGCCTCCTCCTTGGGTCAATATTCCTGAACCCAAGGAGATCTGAACCCTTGTCTGGGAATTGTGGCAACGGCTGGGTTCAATGCCTGGATGGTCCATCCTTCCTTCCCTGTTCTTCTGCCTGACTGAAGGACAGCTGTTTCCAGGAGGGGACAAGACCCCATCTGCAGAGATCCCCACAGCATGGTAATCAAAGAGCTCCTCCTGGGAAAACCACAGTCCTCCACAGAACTGAGAGTCTTCTGTTCCATCTGGGCCTTCCATATTTGCTTTGTGCCTTATGTGGCAGGGCACGATGATGTCACAGGCATATGGCAGCACTGTTGCATGTAGATCAGTTCTATGTATGGGAGCATCATCAGCTGCTCCGTGATTGGTGGCTGTTGGCAGAGCCATCATGGACTCCAGTACTGTTGCTATGCTCTCAGTTGTTAAAAGTATTAAGATTTTATGTGTCGTTTCTATGCTGGGAGAGTTTAGATGGTGCCCTAGGGTGGCACTGTAGGAATGCTCTGTGAATGATATTAAGGAATTTTAAGAGACAATCAGTTAAACTGAGAAAATTACCTCTGACAACAGTTTAATCTTGAGGGTACGTGCAAGTCCAAGCTATCATTGTGGTTTTCATTCCAGTGGTAGATTTTTCTTGCTCAGCAGAATACTGTGATCACGAGCACTTAAATTACGGATCTATTCGATCTCCAGTGTACAGGTTGACAGCAAGAGATCTGCAGGAGAGGACCTAATTCCTGTGCCAAGATGAGGTGGAAAGCCGACTAGGAACAGGGCTTTCTCAGCTGTGGCACCTCTACTTTTTAGATCATATCGTATAGTAAAGTGGCTTATATTTTAGCAATAATTTTATTCTATTTTTACATTATCATACAGCAAACAAAATAGTCTTTTGCCATTAGGTAGACATGCTCAGTAGTGACCTGGATGGTCCAGGCTAGCCCAATCTCATCAGATCTCGGAAGCTAAGCACTGCAGGGCTGGCCCTGGATAGTATTTGGATAGTAAATCAAAGTCCAGGGTTGCGATGCAGAGCCAGGGAATAGCAAGCCACGTTTTGTTGGCTTGAAAACCCCACAAGGGGTTGCCATAAATCAGTCGTGACTTGATGGCACTTTCCATCCCCACCCTGTCTCTTCCTTTATAATGCCAGGATCTGAAGAACTGCCAGTTGCTGGGCACCTCTTCCAAGAATTCCTAAAGTCTCAGCTGCTCCAAGAGCAGGAGTCATTTCCTGCAGGAGCGCACAGGAGCGGAGCTCTGGCAGTAAAGAGCCCAAGGGGCGGGCACATGCAACAAGCCCCACCCCCTGCTCCCAGCAGCCCTCAGTCAGAGCAAGAAGCAGCCAGGTAAGTTGCAGATCCCCCCCCCCCCGGCCTAAAACAGTCCAGTGGCAGCTTTAAGACCAAGTTTTATCCAGGTACAAGCTCTCCCTCCTCTGTGAGGACAGATCTGCACGTCCCCCCCCCCAATAGCTAGCAATCCAAAACAGTCCAGTGGAGCCTGAGTGGTGGGTGTTGCCTTCTGCCACACTTTCGGTGATGTTAGGGTGTGTGGCATATGCAAATAAGTTATGCTAATGAGTTATGCTAATGAGCTCCTGCACCTCTTTTCCTACGAAATGACCCCTGTCCAAGAGCATTCCCTAACTCTTGGACTCCCAAAACACCCACAGTCCCTTTGCAGACAGAACCAGAAACCACACCTGGACTATCAAACAAACTGCTCCCACTTCTTCCCAGAGATGTGGTTCCTTATTTTGTGTACCTGCAGTACTCTAAAGCATAATGGCTGATAAGGTCCCTGGGTATCATTATTTGCCTTTGTCAAGTACAAAGTGAATGCCCTTTGCAGCTAAGGAACCATCAGGTGATCCTGCAACAGATGAAGTGTCTCCATTAATTGGCCTCCCTGCTACAGTTGCTGCTATGGATAGGCTGCTGCTGATAAGACCTTTATAGCTCAGCTGCAGCCCAATTGTTCCCAGTTTTAGGATTGCTGAATATTTAATTGTTGCTATGCCCATCTTTTAACTGTTTTTATTGTTTAATATCTACTTTTAATCCCGTTGATTATAATTTATTGTTGTAACCTGCCCTCTCACAGGAAGGGTGGGATATAAATCGAAATAAATAAATTCTTGATTCTGCATTCACAGTAATTAAAGCCAAATAACTCAACATTCATATCTAGATGACTAGAGTACATAATATGGCCTCTAATGCAATTTCTTACAGTTTCTTCATAATGTTGGGGACCTGTGCTTATTTCCAACATCCTGTTTGACACTGTAGCCACCCAGTCGCCCTAGAGGGTCAACCAGAAGGACACAGAGACCAAGGCCTTCCCCTGATGTTACCTCCTATCACTGATATTCAGAGGTTTACTGCCTCTGAATATGGAGGTTCTCTTTAGTCGCCAAGGCATAAGAACTCCTCCTCATTTTTTCAGATCTTTTCCTGACAATTTCTTATGTATCTTACGTTGGTTTTCCCCCCTGGTTTCTGGCAAAAACATATCTATTCCCTTATCATGGGATATCTGCATGGACAGAGAACCATTGTTTTAGAATACCCTTATGTATGGCAACAGCACTTGAACCTTTGTTTTGCACTTAAAAATGGCAATGCACACTCTCTTTTTAACGCCTCCTCCCATTTCATCATGACCACCCAACTAGTAGCATAGGGGAAAAGGCAATTCATTTATAAAAGTTAAACAAAGGAAGTTCATCAGACTTTGCTCTACATCACCATGTACAAAGAAATAAAAAGAGAATCGCTTATTTCAGCAGTGGTTAGACTAACTCCAAAGACAACAGTTTCCTCTTTCAAAAGTTCCTTCCCTTTATAGTTGCGTCCCACAGACATAACTGACCAACTATAGTAAGAAATCATTGGTGACAAGCTGAAAGTTCACCATACAGCAAATATTTGGAGCAAGTTCTACTGGCCATTAAACTCATTTGCATGTTCTTGATGTCAGATAACATCTGGACCAGTAGTTTCTCACTTCCTGGAGTGCTGGAACTGGTAACTGGAAATGAGTATATACTTTTCCAGAGCCATTAAGGTTTAGTAGCTGAAATGTTGTATCGGAACTGAGGAGACCCAGGTTCAAATCCCCACTCTGCCCTGGAGCTCCCTAGGAGACCTTCGGCTGGCCTAATCTACTTCATAGCATGTTTGTGAGGATAAAATGTGGGACACCAAACTCTGTGTGGCACCGTTAATTTCTTGAATGGCAGGATACAACTGCAATCTATAGGTAATATATCACAGCTATTCCCATTATCTACTGTTTACAGTAAGGATGGACACAAACCAGCTGACAAACTAAAGCTTGTCACACATTGTGTTTGGTTCATGGTTCACGAACTGAAGTTTGTGAAGAACCATGAAGAGCTTCCATGAATTTTGGCACAATTCATGGTGGTTCATGGCAGTTCATGAAGGGCAAAAAGCTCTTCACAAGAAACAGCTGAGCTGCTGGGAGCTCCCGACTACTCAGCTGTTTGGTTTAAAAAGCTGGGAGCCATTTAAACCCTAATTTCAGCTCCCTGCAGCTTTTTGCAAGGAGCAGAAAGCAGGGTTTAAATGGCTCCAAGCCATTTAAACCAACAGCTCAGAGGTGGGGAGAACTCTCTCTGCTGGCCTAGCTGCAGGTTCCCTCGTGCAGCCTAGTTTAAAGGGGCTGCAGGAGGGAGCCTGAGACAGCAGAGCTGGGGGGAGAATTTTCCCCACCAACCCAGCTGCCAGCTCCCTCATGCAGCCCAGTTTAAAGGGACTGAGGAAGATAGCCTGAAACAGCTGAGTGGCAGGGAGCTGCTCCACACTGCTCAGATGTTTTTCGGGCTTTCTGCAAACCCCAGTGAAAGGGACTGTGGTCCCTTTCAAAGGAGTTTGCAGGACCACGAACCACACAACCTGGTTCAGTTCGTGAACAAGCCTTCTGGTTTGGTTTGTGATTTGATTCGTGGTACAATTATAACTACAAAACGGATCACGTTTTCCCAGTTTGTGCCCATCCCTAGTTCAAAAATATATACAATAATGACCTTTATAGTCCATCTAGCTTTACACTTTGTTTTTAAAAAATGAAATATTACAGTACTAAATGGTAAGTATCAAAGACAAATAAACAATAAATACATGTAAAATATATGGGCTCTGAACTAGATATGATGTCAGCTAGCTGTCATGTTTTGCTTGTTCCCTTCTCTGATCCTGGCTTGCTCGCTGCTCTGCCGCTTGCCGTAAACAGCGATAGGGAGACCGTGAGAACCAGTGCTGCCAGACGGCGTTATCTATCTGGCCTTGTGAAGGGGGGAGGGCTTGCTCATGTACAAAAATGCACCTGTGACATGATCAAAACCAAGGGTTGGAGCAGCAGTGGCCACAAGATTTGCATCATTCTCAAGAGATTGACCAATATGTACACCCTAAACTGTTCTGTTCTATGCAGTCCATGTGGCAAAGATCACCTTTGCACATGGCCTGTCACAGAAACACATGGCTTCATGGATTCCCTTCCACACCAACACAAGTTGCTTGCTTTGCTTATGCACAATGATTTTCACCTATATGCCACTGTTGGAGGGAGATATATTGCCTTGATGCTTTGTTTATGATGGACTGCCACTCTTCAGACAGATCAAAAGTATTTCTAGAGGATTCTTCTAGAGGATGTTTGTACCTTCTTAGATGTGTCAGACAAGCAATTAACTAACAAACCTGACCTCGAAACCTGTACAGCATCAGAGTATCACCTGACATTTTTTGCCTTATTGTTATTGAGCTGCTTGCTGATTGGTCTAGCTAATCTCTCAGCAGTTTCCCACTTTGACCAGAAGGTGGTAATGTGCAGGTTCAATCACTGCCTGGCAGCCCTCAGGTCCCAAATATGCAGGCTCAGGATCTTAAATTTATGCAGATCTGGGTTCAAATGTCATGGTTCTTTTAATTATAAAGCACCTTACAATGATTATGAAGTACTCTGCTAGAAATCATCATCATCTCCAGGACTGGAATATGAGACGGGACAGACAAAGAGAGATAAGCATGCTATATGCAACACAGATCAACCTAGAGCAAGGCAGTGCAGCAACAGACATAGTGGAGTGACTTACCTCCCATTCCTGCAAGAAGCGCTGGGCCTCTGTAAAGCTGACAGATTTGTGTCTCCTGAATTCATCCTTCACATACTGATCTCCCAAGGTCTTCAGCTCCAGTGGCAACGCACGGTGCAACCGCAGAATCATCCGGTACAGAGCCCTTACCCGAGACACATGGTGGCTTACGCTGCTTGGCATAACCCCAAAGAAGTGCCACTGGCTTCTGAATTCCTCCTCTGTCAGTGCTGGCTCTAGGGAAACCATTTCAAAGGCAAATCAGCTGGATTTCAGAGGGGACAAGGCAGCCAAAAAGGTCCACAGGCTTGGGGTGAAAACAGCTTAAGACATAGATTGGGGGGGGGGGTGTCTATGAATGGGACAGATTTTGCTTCCCGAAGAGTAGGCTGAAAGAAATCCCTTCCTAGTAGACTGTGATATCTTAGAGTCTAGTTTCTTGGGAAAACAAGGCTCTCTACACTCCTCAGTTATCAACTGTCAGTTGTTTCTATCCTCTTTTCTGAACATCCCCCCACCCCTTATTCCCCTATCCCTGGGAGTACAGAAAAGTTACTGTTTATTTATTTATATTATTTATAGTTGTCTTTCTTGCAGAGACTCAAGGTAGATTATACATAGTGAGCCAATAACAATCACGAAGCCCTGACCTGGATAGCCCAGATCTCGGAAGAATAGCAGGGTTGTGACGTAGAGGCAGGCAATGGCAAACCACCCCTGAACGTCTCTTGCCTTGAAAACCCTGATGGGCTTGCTGTAGGACAGCTGTGACTTGATGGCCCTTTCCATCACCACCAACAATCACAAAACCGACATTCAATAACCAGTGCACTAGGATTTTAGATGTCTGGAACCAGAAGCATAGTGTAAGTATTCACATGACACATTAAGTGGAACAGAAATTACGTAAATAGGATCCTACTTACAATAAGGCTAAACCCAGCAGTACAGACCACGGTCAATCATTTATCCAAGCGGAAAAGCCCTCTTGAATAATTCAGTTTTGCATAATTTGTGGATGGCTAGGAGAGTAGGAACCTTCCTGACTTCCTCGGGCAGGCCCTTCCACAAGATGGGAGCCACAATGGAGAAAGCACATGTAGGGGCAGTTGTTGATTTCGCTCATTTGCAGGCTGGCACAGGCAAAAGCTCCTGCTGACGTGAGCGAAGTGGTTGTGGCAGAGCACAGAAAGAGTAGCAGTCCCACAAATAAGATCCAGAGGAGTTGGCCATGTTAGTCTATTGCTGCAAAATAGTAAAAAGCCCAGTAGCACCTTTAGGACTAACAAACAAGAGGGTCCAAGGCCATGAAGGGTTTTGTACATGATAGCCAATACCTTAAACTGAGCCTGATAACAGATGGGAAGTCAATGGAGAGTCTGCAGAATGGGAGTAACATGCACACTTTTCCTGCTTCGCTCATGGGTGTTGGACCCCCATTTGGGTTAAGTCTGTCAGGTAGAGGGCTGGGGTATAGACCACACTGGTCAAACTTTACATCATGCTGCCTCTGTTTCCACATCATTTAAGACCCTGACTTTCAAACCCGGTGGTTGTGAAAATGTGGGTCTGTTTGTAACCCACTGTTGGTTTGTTGCTCTCTCACAGATGGGTTGCAAGGGTCAGGCAACCTGATAGAGGACTCCTATCCCTGTCCTCCTAGAACGGGGGAAAAGAGAAGGGGAACAAAAGCCGACACACTTCCTCTTCCTCTCCTTCTTCACCCCATACCTCTACCCCATACTGGGGTTTAGCTCACTCTCTGCTTCCAGAAGTACCTCCACCTATCAGCTGCTGCACCTGAACTGCCACCAGCCTGTAACATGGCAGTGGTAGGTCCCCAAAAGATAGAGAAAATTTAGAAGTGAGTCCCACTTCAAAAGGTTTGGGAATCACTTTTTGAACCCATTTATTTTATAACTGCAGGGCAGGCCTCCCTCTGGGGAAGAGCACAGAGTTCTGAGGATGGAGAGGATCCTATAGCAAGGAACGCTAGAGGTATTTAGCCTCCCAAAGTACATGTTTAGGACAGCTGGCACCAAAATGGCTACGTTGAGCATGGAAATCACAAAGAAAAAGGAGACATATAGGAGTTTCCCCCTTCTCCTGCTTCTGCCTCTTCCCCTTGCTGCTTGGTTGGTTTGGAGAATAAATGCGACAATGAGACTAGAAAAAAACACATCGGAAATCCTGTCCCGGTTATCTTATATACTTTGGACCAGAAATGCTCTGTTCTGGTCTTCTTCTGATGCTGGCATTAAAGTGGTGCCACACTTTGCCGATCCTTATGCACAGAGTACTGGGTTGCAAAGGTACTACTGTACACAAGACAGACACACAATTTCAGAACCACTTGGTGTGAAAGTCGAGGGACTTAAATGACCTGGCAACAGAGGCAGCATGATGTAAAGCTTGACCAGTGTGGTCGCTACCCCAACTCTCTACCTGAAGCAATCAAAAAGAAAATGGTTCCCATTTTGAGACAGCATTCCTTATTCTTCCACAGGGGCAACTGTCACGAGCAAAATGTGTGATGTGGCTACCCCTGCCCCTATTCCACCAAGGCTGGTGGAGATGCTGGCTGCAGCCCTGCTGTGGGCTGCCTTAATGCCCACAGCTCTGTCAGACCACTCTAGCCACTGAGGGCCAGAAATCACCGTCACATGCTGAGAGGCTGTCAGTTCCCTGTTTCTGTCAGTCAAAGTTGCTGGTAAGTTGGGAAAGCTGAGGGAAACCTGACAAGGGGCACATGGGGAAGGAGCGGGAACTGGCACTGCCCACCTGAAGAGCAGGAGCTGGCACCCTGTAGCGATTGCACTTCAAGCAAGACAGCAAGCAGGCAGGGGGAGGCAGAGTGTTAGTCTCTGTACCCCCCTCCCCCAGCCACAGCTGCATCTCCACTTGTCCGAAGCTGGACAGCTGTGATTCTTCAGTGCACCTGTGATTATGTCAGTGTCAAGAAGGCCTAATGTTCATAGCCATCATCACTATTCACACCATCACATCACTATTGGCTCTTGTCCTCACAGAATTTTTCTGACCAAGCAAGAAAGGTACAAAACTGAATCATTGCTATAGGAACATATATCTTACCATAGCTGTAAACTCAGAAGAAGAAGAAGAAGAAGAAGAGATTGGATTTATACCCCGCCCTTCACTACCCAAAGGTGTCTCAGAGCGGCTTACAAACTCCTTTCCCTTCCCCTCCCCACAACAGACACCCTGTGAGGTAGGTTGGGCTGAGAGAACTCTTGACAGAAACTGCTCTTTTTCAAGAACAGCTGTGCCAGAGTTATGGCTTGCCCAAGGTCATCCAGCCAGGTGCAAGTGGAGGAGTGGGGAATCAAACCCAGTTCTCCCAGATTAGAGTCCGCGCACTTAACCACTACACCAAACTGGCTCACAATAATGAGGCTTTTGATTAAAACCCTTGCACTTGGTCATAGGCAGTAATTATCAGAATAACTTCATCTTGGTCAGTTTATGATAAATGAAATGAATGTTATATTGTTACATCAGAAACCATGTTGTAACATTATTAGTTTGACCACTGAGGAAGGCCAATTGGGTCAAAACATGTCTGGTCAGGTCAATATTTGTCACTTTTGGATGTCACTGTACATTATCAGTGATAACTGAGGCTAATGTGAGGGCCAATATGTGTGAAAAACATACATGTATACTTTTGTATATTTGTTAATATTTATTAATTTTTAATTTAACTAACAGTATTATTAGACCTATACATTTATATATTCTTAATCTGCAGGTACTTACTTGAGTTTGGTTTCAGTTAAGTTTATTTCCCCCCTTTTTTCGTTTTCAGTTATGTTTAAAAATGACCCAGTATAAAAAAGTACATTTGTAGTTTTTAATAACTTGTTTATATTTAGAGGCCCTTCTGTAATCTGAGTCCTTAACTCTAGTTTGCTTAGTTTGGACATAAATCCAGTTCTGGTGGCTCCAGACCAGACAGCTTTACCTGCCGATCCAAACCATCCCTCCCCATGGAGTAGGCAAAGGTCAACTAAGGCACAAGGGGGGGGGGCTCATATACAGTTTGAATACACTCGATAGCTCAGCCCTACATTTTAATGTACTTACCGGGGCTTACTCAGGTAAGTGAGCACAAATGTTCCTGAATCTTATATCATTCCTGTGTTGACAATCCAAACGACAAAATAAAAACGAATCCCAGGATTGAGGGGGGAAAGCCTCGGGCCTAGTTCTCCCCAAACAGCAGCTCAGGTTGAAAACCTGCCTGTGACCAATTCCCCTGGCTGGGCATGGCTCCCAAGATTGAAGTTTTTTGTTTTAAATTAAAGTCCCAATACAAAGAAAACTGCCTCAGGACAGGAGACGTATCTAACCCTACTGCATTGATTATTGGTATCCCTGATGTCAAACTTTTTCAAAGTTGTAATCTGCCTTGAGCCTCAGCGAAAAAGGAGGGGTATAAGTATAAATAAAATAACCGACCCTTTTCCATAGGCAAGATCCCCCCCCCCCCCCCCCCCCGATTAAACCCGCCCACAGACCTCTCCCCACCCTCGCGCTGTGGGACTGTACCTTCTTCACAACCGTTACAATGAAAATGAAAAAAGTAGATTGGTATGGCCGGGGGAGGGGGGGGGGTCGCACACCGCATAGTAACTTGAAAGTGCAAAAGAATTACATCTCGTGTGTCTATATAAAGTGGTTTTTTGTTTGTCTGTTTTAAAGGGAGGAGTTCATACAACAGCAAACCACTCCCCCTCCCCCACGGTCCCATAACAATACGGCCTGAAGAAACCCGCATCTTTCTTGCTCACCAGTTTTATATTATGGCGGAACTCAAGCAAGACGCAGGCAGGCAGGCACTCCCAACAAGGCCGACCGGGCGTGGCAATTGCTTCCCCCCCAAAAACAAAAAACAAAACCCCAAACCGCAGCACTGAGCCTGGAGAGCGGAAGGCTGGGGCGGGCAGCCAGCAAGCGCTGTAGGGAAGGAGGGGGCGGCCTTGCCCCCCGACGCTGGCAGGCAGGCAGGCAGGCAGGCAGGCAGGCGCCGCGCTGGCGGGCTCGGCTGCGTTGGGGACGGCGGCGGCGAGAGGAAGCGGGATCTCAAGGGCGCTCGCGCGTTACCGGCCGGGGGCAGGCGGCTTTCCCAAGGGCCCTCGGAGACGCAGCTCGCTTGCTTAGCGGCCGGAGCACTGAGCCGGGAGCACCAGCGGGAGGAGGACCCACCGCTTGCCCCGCCCCGCGTGTGGCTGAGCCAGACGCCATCGGCGGCCCTGTCGTAGTGTGCTGGGAGTCGCGGAGCTGCGGGAGAGTGAAGGGCTGGACGGGGGAGCCGGCTTCTTAGCCGGTTGCTTTCCAAGAGCCGCCTCTTCGGGCTGTCGGCGAGCTCCGTCCTCCGGCCGCGAAGAAGCCACCAGCTTTTTCCCTAGGATGCCCATCGAAAGAGAACCAACCCAGAGGTCCATAGAAGGGAGGGGGGGGACAGCACAGCTTTTGCATATGTTAATTTACATTTATATATACAAATTTGCACACAGTTATTATATTATCACTATACTTTAGATAGAACTACAAAGCACCATCGAGTTTTGGGGGAGCAGGCAGAGCTCAGCTCCTGGCCAAAAAAAACATACAGAACACCTGAAGAGTGCAAGTGAAGAGAAGAGTACAATGACTCTCACCTGTAAAAGAGTACATCCGGGCACCCAGCCTTAACCCCAGATATGATGAAGTCAGATGCCAGCTTCCCTAATGGCAAAGCTCCTGTGCAGTTGCATTTACAAAACAAGAACACCTGGTACTTGACACAAGTGAGACAACAAAGAGAAGGAAGAGCAGTGCAGGAAAGGCTAAGCGTAAGTACTTAGATGTGTTAGAATGCTTCACTGTAGGGTTGCCAGCCTCCAGGTGGGGCCTGGAGATCTGCTTTTACAACTGATCCCGAGATGACAGAGATCAGCTCCCTTGGAGAAAATGGCTGCTTTGAAGGGTGGACTCCAGTGTTCCCTCTAAGCTGAGTTAGTGTGAGCTAGCTCATAGTTTTTTAGCCTCCGGCTCACACATTTTTGTCTTGGCTCAGGAAGGAGGGCTCCAGAGCAAACAAATTTATGCAGGAGCTAATTCTCTCGCTCACAACTTTAATGCCAATAGCTCACAAAGTAGAATTTTTGCTCATGAGACTCCACAGCTTAGAGGGAACATTGGTGGACTCTATGGCATTGTACCATGCTAAGGCCCCTCCCCAAACCCCACCATCTCCTGGATCCACCCCCAAAGTCTCCAGGTATTTTTCAACCCAGACCTGGCAACACTACTTCATGAAGAAGCATGGGTCTCACTGGCCCTTTAAATCAATGAAAAGTGACATTAATTCCTCTTGCAATTAACCAACCATCCTGCCTCCTCCCTGCATTTGTATATGGATCTTTTACTTCGGTTCACTTAAACAATACTTTGTCTTCTCCTTTTCCAGTGCTTCAGCATGTCTTTCCTCTGGTAAAATGAACAAGCATCTTGTCCTTTTCACTTCCCACTTTTGGATTGCACAAACGAAACTGGGATGTTGTCCTTGAAAAAAACTGGATTAGACAAGAATGCTAAATTTAAAGGGATTGGGGGTTGTTTGCACAAAGGAGCCATGTGGGGATGGGGGTGCAATTTAAGCCTTAAAGTCTTGAGGGATTTTGAGGGGAGGGTACGGCCTCTGCCACCCAAATTCTATTTTAACAGGAGATGTTTAATTATAGGCTTGGATATTAAGGTACTGTTTGGCAAGAACATATAAGCCCTGTGTGTGTAGTGCAAACAGAGTTTTTTATTTGGAAGCCAAAAGGATAAACATGAGAGGGCATAACCTGAGCTCTCAAAGGGTCACATGGCCCTGCACAAGATCTCAATATGCTAGTCAGGAAGCATGATATATACCACATGGGATCCTCTCTTTGACTCTCTGGTGCAGCTGC
The DNA here is from genome assembly GCF_001447785.1 of Gekko japonicus. Classification (NCBI taxonomy): domain Eukaryota; kingdom Metazoa; phylum Chordata; class Lepidosauria; order Squamata; family Gekkonidae; genus Gekko; species Gekko japonicus. The sequence goes on along the minus strand of NW_015165837.1, from coordinate 762,056 downwards.
GGGGGGTGGGGGGGGGGTGACAGCAACATGCCTTGGGTGGCCCTGTCTGTCTGCCCAAGACAAAAGAACAACAGCATGTCATCTGAAAACCCACAGCTGATACTCTTCAGTGCAAGCTGGACTGATGGAATTATGGTCCTGCTTGCCCACAATTGCTTCCTCCTCATATCTTCCTGTGTATTACTATGTAGCTACTCAACAAACTCTGGGTTTTGTTTGTTTTGGGGTTTTGCCATCAAGTCACAGCTGACTTATGGTCACCCGGTGGGGTTGTCAAGGCTAGAGAAGTTCAGAGGTGGTTTGCCATTGCCTGTCTCCCATCCTGTAATGTATCCAGTCCAGACAAGTCCAGAGACAAACGTCGAGCTTCGCTCCAAGAGACAATGGACTATGCGGAACCTAGCCTGCTCCAATCAGGGGGCTAGGTTCCTGGCCGAGAGCCTATGGGACTCTCGGCCACTGTAAATAACCTATAGGGAAGTAGGGGTGTGTTTTGGGTGGCGGTTTCTCTGGGGATATAAGCCAGCTTGTGAGCCGACCAAAGTTGTCTTGTTCCAGATAGAATAAAGTACGCTTTGCTGAAATCACTTTCCGTTTTTGTACTCTTCACATCCAAATACTGACCAGGGCTGACCCAGCTCAGCTGCTAAGAGCTTCTGAGATCAGGCTAGGCTGGGCTCGGTAAATAGCAGCAGTCACCTTTGCAGCTTCATTTTAGTGCCAGGAGCCGAAGCAGGGCTTGCAGGGTGCCAGAGAGGAGCAATGCAGAATGATGGTATTGCACACTAACTGCTGATGGCTCTATATTTGCACTTGGTTTATTTGCCTTTTTGAAAACGGGAGTTTCCTAAAGCCAGGTCTTGCCTGGTTTCAATCCCCATGTTGCAGCTACAAAGCCCTTGGTTTCTGCTGACCTCCCACCTCTAGCCATCAGGACACTTTGATCCAGTGGTTTTAATATTTCCAGCCACTGACACTTTCAAAAGTCAACAAACGTGGATAATAAATTGAAAAATCACACTGCATCAGTTGCACTTAGAATCGCACCTCCCCATGGCCTTTTTCAAAGTTATGTACTTGGTATTGAATTAGAAGCAGGTTTACATAACAGTTGGTTACTCAATGCCAAAAATGAAGTCTGTTTCTTCCTGTTCTTCAAGTATATTAGCTGAAATTCTGCTGAGCCCTTGCCTAGCAGGGCCAGTGTATTTATAGGGGTCCTTTGAAAACACTTTACCTCCCTCTCTCTCCAGTGTCCTTTTGAGCCCCCTAGTGGACAATCTTCATTACACTTCTTTATTAATTGAGAGAAATATAGACCATTCTCAAAGCAGCTCACATCATTCTCCCTTCTTCCACTTTAGCCTCAGGACAACAGCCCTGTGATGTAGATAAGGCAGACAGAGAGTGATTGACCCAAGAGCCCCAGTGGGCTTCCATGGTAGAGCAGGGATCCAAACCTGAGGCCCCCATATCTTAGTCGAACATTCTAACTGCTAAACCCATGCAGTTTTGACAAACACCTAACCTTGTTCCACCCTGGAATTGGCCCTGGCTGTCATTTCTGTTACACTTTTCCTTGATGCTCAAAGCAGTCTACAGTGTGATTAGACAGTTTAAAAACAAATGCAAAGTGTATGCCACAAGATCTCTTGAGGGTTCTTTTATGACGGTATAGAGGGGAGAGTAAGACAACTTCATATTTAGCGAGTAAGCTACCATTCACTCTTAGAAAGAAAGGCCATTTTTATTCTTTTCTTTTTCATTTCATATTGCAATAAAAGGGAGCAGTGGCGCAAGCAGTAAAACGCATGCATTAACATCATAGCGAACAGCCCTATGGCTGTTCGAGACCCACCACGGCCGGGGTGAGCTCCCGGCCCTAGTCCTAGCTCCCACTCACCCAGCGGTTCGAAAGCAAGTAAGAACAATAAAGCAAGTAGATAAATGGGTACCTGCCTTTAGAAGGGTAGGGGGCACCCTCCTCCAAGTGGGGATGTGGTGGGAACATCGGTGACGGCGACAACAGTAGCGGTGGAGTAACAGCGCGGCGATCCCTGGTGGCCAGCAGGAAAAAAGCAGCAGCGTCCAGCACTCAGCGACGGCAGAGGTGGAGGTGGAGTCACAAAAGAGCACGCTGTGACGTAAAAAGCACAGGCGCGGCAGAGCCGGATGTGGACATAGCCGGGCCGGGGCTCCTACGGGCCGCGCGCCAGAAGATCGCAGAGCTGAGAAGACTGGCCTTAGACAGCAAGAATGGGACGCCGACCCCAGTGGTCCACCGGAGGAAGGGAGCTGGGGAACAACTAACCCACCACCTGGGTGCCGGTAGGCAGCCCCACCCCCTGTAATATATATGTGGCCATAGTCTAGGGAATTAATGCATTTGCAATATATCTGTAAACCGCTCTGAGACCTTTGGGTCTGAGCGGTATATAAACCGAATGTAATAATAAATAAATAAATAAACGCCAAAATAACCTTGGGATATAAATGCGATGTGTCTGCCTATCCACTTCTCTCTGCAGTGCAGTGATCCCCAGTGTGGTGTCCATCGGTGCCAGGGTGCAGAGTGTTTTCCGGTGCTCACTTCCTGGTTCCATAAAAGAGCCAGGCCTGGCATTCCTCCATTTCACTGGACCAGGATGTGGTACAGATGAATCCAGAAGGCATCATCTTTGTGTCTGCGTGCAGCACCCATTTAGAAATAGTTGTCTGTATCATAGGACTCTTGGACTGGAACCTCCCACCATTTTATCATTGGTTCCAGCCCCCCCATGGCAGCCATTTTGGTTTTAGCCATGCAGTTCATAGCAGCCTTTTTTTGTGGCACCTACTACCTGTTTTCAAAATTCCCAAAGTTCCCACAGGCTGAGAGTCCTGATCTAGTGTGCCCCCTTCCCCCTCACCAATTAAAATCTGCCTTCAGCTGTTAAGTAGCTGAGCCTTCAAGTCGCTTAATTTACCACTTCAACCATAAAGAGTGTGGCTTTGGTTTTAAGATCAACCTTATGTTACTCCAAAAGGAAATTAAATATAACAGTAACGTGCATTTAAGTGACATTAAAAGAAAGTTTATTGCCCCGTCTCTTGTTTTAATTAAACATGTTTTCTATAAGGCATACATAAGTGCAAGTTATGTGGTTTCCTTGGCAAGGTTGCTGCTCTGGGTAAATGCACTGTAATATTATTTGGTTTAGTTTCTCCCCCTTTCTAGGTTTTTATATTTTCCTTACTACTCTTGTGTGGCTGCTTCAGTTTTGACAACCAGACTCCTGGCAAAGGGGTTGAAAAAGTTCAAGTCATTCCATCACAGAAAACTCATAACTGTTTTATTTTAGCAGCCAGGGAAGATACCTAAATGAGAGTTTTAGCAAAAGGAAGGCAGCTTGAAACTTCATCAAATGCTATGCATCATTCTAGTTCAGAAACAAAAAACAGGTGAACATGCTACAGAAGAAGAAATAAGCTATAAAGAGGTTGAGTACCAAATCTGAACACTGCCAGACTTGAAAACACTTCAGATTTAGGTACAGTTGCAAGAGGATCACTAAGAACTTTCGGCCTGATTTAGGGTGTTGGATGAGTAGAGGTTATCTGAGATATATGTATTTATTTGCATTATTTATAGTTCTCCTTTCTCAATGAGACTCAGGGCAGATTATACAGTATAAATTAGTGCGATCAATAGAGTAAGAGAGCTGATAAAATACTAGGATTGCAGAAATATGAAAAATAGCATAAGTATTAGACATTACATGTTACCAGTGCTGAAAAGTGGAATGACATAAGTAGAAAACAATGTAATGACAACAAGACAACACATACTGTCTAGTTCCCTTCATTAAATCACCCTTTTGAACCATTGCCTTATAGCCCTATTACCCTTATTAAAAAGCCCTCCTGAACAATTCTGTTGACAGTCTTGTTAAATTAGGGACATCCAGAATAGGTCCTACCTATGAGGTCTGAAAGGGCTTTGACTAGAGAAGGCTGGTCCCATTTGATGTCATAGAATGTGTGATGGGGCCCAGAGATTTTTTGCTGCACAGATCGTGCCTCTGTTACACCACATCTCCTGCTCCTGCAGAGTCATGAAGATGGCAGGAAATCTCTGTTCCTCCTCCGTCTGTCTTTCACTTGTCATCAAACAGCCCAGAAATACAAATGCTGGCCAGGGAATTGGGGTGTGGTATGTGCTGTGTGCAGAAGGTTCCAGGTACAATTGTTAGCATCTTCAGTTAAACGATCTCAGGTGGAAGGGGTTGCGAAAGGCTTTTCTCTCTCTGAAATCAGAAAGAGCCCCTGGCAGACAGAGAAGACTGGACTGAGCTCAACAGATAATCAAGTACAAGGCAGCTTCGTGTGTTCTCCAGACCCTATACATCTGTATCCCTGAAGTTTCACCCCTCCCAAAGTTGGAATTGTTTATGCTTACTGTGTATGAATGAGCTGATCTGTTTGCCACTTGCCTTGGTCTCTTGAGTGAGACATATAGATAAGATGAAAACAAGCATTAAAAAGAATTCCATTTGACTGAGATTTGCCAATCACTTTCCAGTCATCAGGAAAAGGCTTCTGGCCCTTTAATTCTAAGTTTGCAAAGGGACTGTACTGAGTCATTTAGTCTCTGTAACAACCTCACTCTAGCCTCTTTACTGGCATTTGCAGACACGCCACCCACCTTGAACTCCAAATGCGGATCCAAGGATTGCTGAGCTGTGAACACCGTGTTTGTGTAACTCTGCCAGTATTGTAACCACCCAGCTAACCTCAGGAGAATCAAAGTAAAACCCTGCTGAAGCAGTCAAAAATAGCTTGAACACCACCATTGAAGAAGAGAACATTTGCTGGCCTCTGAATCCAGACTTTTAGAAACACATTTGCTAGAGGCTAAGAAAATAGGCCTCTAGATGGAAAGATTTGGGGTCAGTTGGACTTTCTTGTCCCTAGCCATTTGACCTCTACATTTCCACTCCATTCTTTTGCTTTTTTTTTCATTCTGTTGCTTTTGTTTTTCTGCAATGTATATGGATTTTCAACATTATTTGCTCATCAAAGAATCGGAATTAGACTATTTATTAACTTCATTTATGCCCCATCTTTCTCTCCAGTGAGGACCCAAAGTGATTTGCTTTGTTCTTCACTCTGAGGATGATGGTATGTGACTGCAAGGTCACCCAGCTGCCTCCATAGCAGGATTTGAACCTGGGTATCCCAGATTCTAGTCCAACACTCTTAACTACTACACTATGCATATATAAGTGCTGTGAAGTCACAACTGACTTATGCAACCCCAGCAAGAAGCTTTCAAAGCAAGTGATTAAGCAGAGGTGGTTTGCCCTTGCCTTCCTCTGCAGAGCTTTCCTCAGGGGTCTCCTATCCAAGTACTGACCTTGCATAGCTCCTATGATAACATTGGGCTATACTATGCAGCCTTCCCTCCCAAAAGATGCATATATTTTGCAGCAATTGCATCTGAAAATGTACAATGGCATGCTTGTGCACATATGCATCTGTGCAGTGGAGTACTGTACACAATACAAAAGAATGTACAAATCCTATAGCAAAAAAGCAGAGAACTGAAACCAGTGACCAAAATATTGAAAAAGAAATTAATTAGGAAACAGTTGCTCATCCCTAAGAAGGATCAGCAGAGCTCTTTCAAATGTAAGTAGCAGAAGTCTGCAGGAGGACTCATCCCAGACAAAAGTGCCAGCCATCGTGTGCCTCTATATTTGGAGATGATAAAAATTGTGTGGCAAGAGCACATTATTGCAAGCCTATCCAGGGAGGGAGGGACCTCAGCAAGGATTCAGTGCCATAAAGTCCACCCGCCCAAGCAGCCATTTTCTCCAGGGGTACTGGTCTCTACAGTCTGGAGTTCAATTATAAAAGTGGGGGATCTCCAGGCCCAACCTGGAGGTTGGCAACCCTATGCAAAGAACATCATGATGATGATGATGATGATGATGACGACGACGACTTATTAATCACCCCATCCCGACTTCTGACAGGCTCTGGGCAATTTACAATATGGCATTAAGCTTTAGATGACAATATAAAAACATCAAACATCATAAACTTAATGACATTAAACCAATTTAAAAACAAATTCAAATTTCAGATGGCATCAGTAGCAACTGAAGGGGGTTTTTTGGGGGGGATGGGGATGGGTGCCAGCCATGTTGGAAAACTGTTGCTGTCCCTAACCAAAAGCCTGGCGGAACATCTCTGCCTTACAGGCCCTACGGAATTGCATGAGGGCCCTGACTGTAGTAGGCAGAGAGTTCCACCAGGTTGGGGCCAGGACCGAGAAGGCCCTGGCCCTGGTCAGGGACAGCCAGACCTCTTTGGGGCTACAGATCACCAGTAAGTGATCTGCAGAGTGCAGTGCTCTTCCGGGGGCATAGTGGAGGAGATGGTCCAGTGGATACCTTGGTCCCAGACTGCTCAAGGCCTTGAAGGTCAATACCAAAACCTTGAACTTGACTCAATATTCCACTGGAAGCCAGTGTAACTGGCACAGCAGTGTTGGTTGAATATGTGTCGTCCATGATGTTCTCGTCAGGACTCGCGCTGCCGAATTCTGGATCAGCTGGAGCTTCCAGGTCAGCCTCAAGGGTAGGCCAACGTACAGTGAGTTACAGTGGTCTAATTTGGAAGTGACCATTGCATGGATTCGTGTGGCTAGGTCAGGGTGCGACAGGAAAGGAGCCAATTTACAATTACTTCATTGCATCTTTTTTTTACAACTGGGAAATGAGAGGTTAGAAAATGTGACTTAATTTTGGAAATAATCAGGGGAGCTGGTCTTGGGCTGGGAGGGCGGGGTATAAATTTGAATAAATAAATAAATGTCCAAGCCAGTTACACTGGGTGGGGGGCGGGGCAGAATGCCCAGAGAGGTGACTCTACAATTTTGTCCATTTAGGACACTGTTAATCACCACACCATTTACAGCTTCTTTCTTGTAAACCGAAAAGCACATGGGATGTAAAACAACCCCAGAATTCTATTGGTTTTTGCCACAGAGGGGAAATCGCACCCACAGTTGCACGTGTTTTGGAGGCAGAATGCATAGAGAAGGAGCTGTACACCTTAGTCCTTTCAGGGCATTGTTAGCTGCACCTGGCTAAACAATGGCTGCTTCCCCCACATGAGTGGGGAAAGCTGCCCTTGCTGTGCAAACAGCAGTGAGTGGGTTCCTATGCCCTGTTCCTGGAGTGTTCACTGCTGGTACCACCATTCCCCAACCCCTTCCTGCTTGTCACCTTGGCACAGGAGAACTAACCCAAGAACGATCTTTCCAGCCTCCTACCCCAGCAACCCCCTCTCCCACCAGCAACTGAACTGTGGCTCACAACTGAGCCTGGGCTCAGTTATTTTTTGGAAAACCCTGTTAAAGCACAGCGGGGGGGGGGGGAGAGAGATGCCAGAGCTGAGCACCTAAGCTCTGCCCCTCCCTTAGGATCGGTTGTGGCAAGAGCTTTCACATGGGTGCTTTGTCTGCAGCCAGCGCCCTGTAAGGGAGCTTAAAAGGGAAGGCTCCATGAAGCCCACATGCTGTGCTCAGAAAGAGCATGACATCATGTGAAGGTGCCTAAATAAAGCAGGGGCATGCTGCGTGTCACCCATGCTGGGGAACCATCCTTCTGTGGAAATAGCCAACGTCCCCAAAATACAGCCACTAACTATTTATAGTTTTCCTTCGGTAAAAAGAAAAGAACTTGGGAGAGAAAAGAATCCCACAACTCATCAAGCTTATGTTTGACTTTCCAAAGGAGATTCTGTTCCATCTTGCAGACTCCCAGCCTCTGAAACCCAGGACTTTCTCCCAGACAGACCACAAGTCTATAGTTGACCACAACTCTCATCTTGCAAAAAAACCGAGATGCCTGGACATTTCACATGAAATTTCATATCCCCCTAATGTTTTTTTTTTAAATTTCAAAAATACTCTCATAGATGTAGTTACTATTGTCTAGGCCATGGTCTCCTCAATCCACCCCAAGATACAATGCAGCCATTGAACACCAAAATATCAAGAGGTCATGTCCACCGGCAGACTCCATCTCTCTCTGCATTTCTGTTTTGTTCTCCCACTTTCTGAATGATGTTAATAATGGAATCAGAGAGGAACCATTTTGAGAGGACTTTTCAGTTTGCTTATCCCCCCCCATATACACCACCATGCAGCTTACCCTGTTGTAGCTACAAACAGGATCTAAAGTCAACTCTGAGGCAGACGCTGGGAGCATGGAGTCTCAAAATGTTGTGCCAGGGTTCCTGGAATTCTGTGTAGCATTTCCAGCACTGTGATTGCATACTCTGATTTTATTATTTTAACCTCCATAAATCTTATATCTCTAGAATAAGCACATAAGGCTGCTGTGTTCACCCCTCATATGTTGCTTCTTCTCTTGACTTTAGATCCTGCCTGTCATCTTTCTATCTCTTCTTCTGCTTTTGCAGAGGACTGGAGTCTTATAGAAATAGCCTTGTTTGGTGACATTACTGAGATGTCACAAACACTCTCCAGTATCTTTGCTCACAAGGGCATTTTAGGTTTCATTGGGTGGCGGAGGATACCACAAAAAGACTTCAACAGGAAAGGGCTGGGTTGTTGGCGAGATTGGAAGGTCTACTTTTGGATCTATTGGAGATTCAATAGCCAAAATTTATATTTTTAGATCATTAATTGCATTTGCTCATAATAATTACAGCAATGATACCAATAAAGGTCAAACAGTTGCCCTTTCTTTAAAAAAAATGAGAAAAGGGGATTTGTGCATTTGGCATGTAATCTGGTACAAAAGGCTTTTGATTGGTTTATTACAATAGTGTGCAGAACTAGAGAACTGTTCTTCATTATAGGCCCTTGAGGAAGTGGAATGGCCATCCCATCCCAAATGTCACCACTGCTGGCTTTCTCGAATCCTCTGTTTATCTTGTTTGTAATTAAGAAATCCCATTAAAATTGTCCATGATTTTAATGGGACATTTCCACAGTGTCCCTGTTCATCACAGAGAAGAGGACTGTGTAAACATATGAAGCTGCCTGACACTAGCAGATCATTTGTCCATCTAGTTCAATATTGTCTATTTTGATTGGTGGAAACTTTCCTGCATCTCAGGTGGAGAAAGGGCTTTGTCAACACCTGCTACCCGAGATCCTTCCATTGAAGATGCCAGGGACTGGTCCTGACTGGGACCTTCTTCCTGCACATGAGGTGCTCTGCTACTGAACAGCAGCCCTTAGCCATGTTGTTGCTAATGATAACTTACACTACCCACTGCATAAGGCAGTTTTCAGAGTACAAATAAGAGCCAGTGTTGCATAGTGGTTAGGATCTGGGAGACTCAGGTTTGAATTTCCACTATGGCAAACAGGGGAAGGGTTGTGTGTGTGTTGGGGGGGGGGGGAAGTGTCCTGGGAGAAAAAATTCAAAAGAAAAATAAGGCCTTGTCTATTTACAGGACATTCTTACCATAGAGATTCTGGCAATTCCTAGAACTACCCTTTGTCACTTCTGAGTAGCTTCAGGAATCACCAGACACTCTATGGTAAGAACTTCCTAAAAGCTTATTTTTCTTTTGAATTTTTCTCCCGCCATCACTTTCAGAGGTGGCAGCGAACAGAACCTGGGAGCAGGGGATCTCCTGCTCCTACCAGGGGCTTCACAGCCCTAATCCCCACTCTGCCAGTCACACACTCTCAAGTTAACCTACCTCTCAGGGTTGTTGTGAGGCTAAAATGGAGAAGGGCAAAATGAAGGGAGCCACTTGGCTCCTCGTTGCAGAAAAAGGTGGGTTATAAATGAACGAATTAAAATTTAAAAATCAACATTATAATAAAAACAAAACAATGATATAATAATGCACACTGTACGTCTCACAAGGCACAGTAGATAGGGTGGTAGATTTCATTCGCATCTTTCCATGGTATTTTTGGAGCATGAGTAGAATTGTAAACTCTTTTCTCTTACAGTGCCACGGTTTTCATTTTAGTATGAATTTTAGTATGACTCACAGTACAATCTTATAGGAAACCTGACTGGCCACTAGGTGTCACTGGGATGTCACATCTGTAACAGATTTACCTTATAATACAAATAAAAGGGCAGCAGCACAGCTGGCTCATGAGCCAGTTTTAAGTGATTCACTTATCAGTGCCAGAGACATATAACTGCAGAGGGGGGATGGGGAGGAATGGCAAACCTCATGATTTCATTGGATCCTTCATATTCCTCTTGATGCTCTCTAAAGCAGGTCCTTGAAGCGTGCACACTTAATGTTTAAAAAGGCATGTGGGTACAGCTTGGAGACACAAACACCCACATGGCCTCCAATTCAAGCTTCACATGTGCTCTGGTCCATTTTAATGGTGTGGACAGCTCTGCCCGTGCAGAAGGTGGCACATGGTGTCTGGTCGTCCCTCACAGAAATGAATGGGAAAAGCTCTTGTGTCCAAGGTGTGACTTGTTCCCACAGCCACTTTGAATCTCCACTGGGGAGAAAGGTGGAATACAAATGAAGTAAATCAAGACATAAATAAATGGTATATAAATACGTAAATAAGTGGCACGCAGATACCACTAACTTGCTTGCATTTATTTCCAGATAAATTATATGGAATTAGAAGTAAAATGCCACCCATGTTCTTTGTCCCATTTCTTTCAACAGAATTCAGTTTTGTTGTTAGAGGTGCCCCACTACTCTGAACTGGAAAAAGCTCAAGGGCAGGGCTACTGGGGTTAGTTCTCTTTGGAGGAGAGAGCACTGTAGACTTATGATGGGATGGGTTTTTTGTAATATTTGTTTATTTACAAATATACAGATAAATTGCAAGTTGGGATATTCTTGTAGAGAACAGATCCCCAGAGAGAAGAAGAGATCCTGTACCCCAAGGCACTTCAACCAACACACAGCAGCCTCTGTCTGCATCTCTCCCTGTGTGTTCCAAATTCAAAACTGTGTCTTCACATGCACATACTTGACTGTCCTCTCCAGTCCCCTGGGAGAAGTCACCTTCTCCTGATTTTAATGGATACTTAAAAGAGATCAGGACTAGGTATATGTACTTAAGCATTAACTAATAGTAATCCAAACCAAATCTCCTCTTTCCTTTAATATATTTGATTTAACTAATCTGGTTGGTTTAAAAAAAACAATGAAAATTGGTAATCTACAGGAAACTTTGGACATGCCCATTGGTGCTGTATCTCACTGACTACTTTTAATGTTTGTGCTATGCTAGAACAGCCTGGTTGGGAGCAATGAAGAGAA
>NW_015165837.1:742964-750756 GCF_001447785.1 Gekko japonicus | reverse complement strand
TGTCTCAGGAGATAAATCTAATCAATAGAGTTGTCTTCCAAACACAAGAATTAAGGGATAAGCCTACCAAAGAGAACCAGCAGACATTTCTGTGCACGGTGTTGTACTTTTTGCCACTCATCATACTCTTAGTGGCTTGGGGAGGTCTCTCTTGATTTTATATAAGCAGCAGGACCTGTTTGCTTTCTATCTTATTTTCAGATATAATCTGGTGTTGTGCTTGCCTTTCTGCATAGATACAAATGTTTTGTTTGTACCTTTTGACGGCAGATGTCGCAGACTGAGTGGGGGATAGAGACAGAGCCTGAATTTACACATGTGCACACTCACATATGATAAGCAGTGCACCTTCAAGGAGATAATCAAACTTTTTGCTGAAAGGGAAGTGATAAAGAGAAGGTAGGGCAGCAGCTAGGCATGCTATATTACTTCCAACCTTTCAGTAGATGATGCACTTATGAGGAGGAGAGGCAATGATTTTGCTTGTACCTTCTGGAAGACAGGCAGGCAAGCAGACTGCTGCAGAGCAGAGGAAAGAGAAATCATTTCAGTCCCCAAGGAAAGGAAAGGACTTACAACAAATGAAAGCTATGTGGTAAAGAGGGATCTGAGATTACTCTCCCTCTACATGGCAGAGGAAAGAGAAATCATTTCAGTCCCCAAGGCAAGGCAAGGCCTTACAACAAATGAAAGATATGTGGTAAAGAGGGATCTGAGATCACTCTCCCTCTACATGAGATATAATGAAGAAGAAATTTCTGAAATCTATAATCCTCTTTAAAGTTCATGTAAACAGAGCATCACTGTTTTCCCAGTATACACCAAGTTACTCTGGCTATGGAAAAAAGACAGGCAACTTCCCATTAACATGCAAAGATAGTACATCCCTAATCAGGATTACTACTACTAAAAATAAAATGTGTGTGTGTTTTTTTCTCCTGTCCTATAGAAAGGCTGCAGGCATCTTTAGTGAAAACTGGAAGGACCTTTGTTTTAATAAATGCAGTGTCTATTGTACAAAAAATGAGCTGGAGAATACTATTAGTAACAATTACTACAAATGTCAAGAGGAAAGGAGAAAGATCTCTATCGTGACTTAACTGCCATGAGACTTTCTTGAAAAATAATTTATGGCCATAATTTTAATCAAGAAATTATACTTGAAAGAATGTTTTTAAAGCCATTGAGCAGAACAGTTGGAAGTTGGAAGTGGATCTTCTATTTTTTCAGCTATCGTATCTCAAAGAATGTTAAAGGTTTCCTAATTTACAGTATATAATAATATTTGTAATATAGCTAGCAAGTTCCATTTGAGGTGAAAATGTAACATGAATACAGAAGCAAACACCTGGCAGTAATCCCAGACCTGGGTTTTACAAAGTGACTCAACTTTCTGATGAACAGGAAACATTTTTAGGCTTGCATGGAAAACTTTTGTAGTTAATTATTTTGATACTCTTTTTTAATATGTACAATCTGAATCCAAGAACTCTAGGGCAGAAAGCAGTCAGAAGGTTGAAATCTCACACTGAGGACTGGAATCAATCTTGTGCCTGATGCAAACTGCCATTGGTCCCCCAACTTCAGTGAAGTATTTTCCAGCTTACCTCAACAGAAAATCGTAGCCATTTGCCTCCATTTCCAAGTGGGAAATTGTTTTCATTAACATTGAGTTGTATCCTACCAAATTTTCTGGCGGTGAAAGGAGGCACATTTTTGACACTTTTTTTTTTTGGTAAACAAATTTTTATTTTCTCAGGAATACAACATGTAAAGTTAAATCATTTCATTCTATCAATTGTCTACCCCATTCCCAGTTCCTCCCCTCCCTCCGGTGGCTTCCCGCAATGCTTCCACCCCTACTCCAAATTACTTCATATCATCAACTATATCAGTTTCTTATCATTACAATCTAAAGATAACATCATTTGACTTAATATTGATCTAAACATATTAAGTTTTGTTTTACATCCCAGTTCTTTTCCAGATATATTTTAAAGTCACTCCATTCTTGAAAGAACACGTCGTCTTCTTTATTATTCAGTTTCTTCGTAATTTTGTCCATCTCTGCCATGAACAGAACTTTTTGTATCCAGTCTTCAATTTCTGGCACTTTCTCTGTTTTCCAAAATTGTGCATAAATCATTCTCGCTGTTGTGATTAAGTACCAGAATAAAGTCTTTTTAGTTGTATTGACTTCTTCCATTTTCAGTCCCAAAAGCAGAATTTCCGGCGCCTTCTTGAAAGAGCATTTCAGAATTTTTTGCATTTCTTTGTGGACTTTTGTCTAAAAGTCAACTGCTTTCTCACAAGTCCACCACATATGATAAAATGAGCCTTCATGGCTCTTGCATTTCCAACACTTATTTGACATATTCTGGTTCATATTTGCAATTTTTTTCGGAGTCATGTACCACCTATACATCATTTTATAACAATTCTCTCTAACATTGGTACAAGGCGATATCTTAATAGAATTTTTCCACAAATATTCCCAGGTTTCAATAGACACTTCCTTATTCATATTTATCGCCCATTTTATCATTTGCCCTTTCACGGTCTCATCTTCAGTATACCATTTCAATAACACTTTATACATTTTAGAGATATTTTTTCCCCCTCCACTCTCCCAAACCTTTTCCATCTCATTTTTTTCCTCTCTAAAACCATATTTCCTTTTATCTGATCTAAAAAGATCAAAAATCTGCATATATTTCAACCATTCATATTCAATTTCATTCTGCTTTTTCATTACCCATTCTGTTCCCACTTTTTTAAATTAAGTCTTTATATGGCAACCAATCTTTGTCTCTATGTCTTGAGTAAGATGTTAACACTTCCACTGGTACAAACACATTTTTGACACTTTTGTGGGGGTTACATAGACAAAAACCACACAGGACAGAGATGGCCACAATGGGAAGGGGACTCAAGCAAGATCAAGCAGAAACGCTGATGAGATCCAACGCATTATTAATACTCCACTTCAAGGGTGTGTATTCAATCACATGAGGACTTCACAGAGCAGGACTTTCATGCTTTCCTCTCCTGCTCTAGCTGGGTTCCCTGAAAATTTGTTTCGTCGGGGGCGGGGTGGGAGTCAGAGAACTGTCAGGAACAGCACAGGGACAAAGGGGTTCACAGTACGTGGCAGGGAATTAGCAGAATTCACTGCCCACCCTGCCACTAATAGCAATGCCTTTCCCTCAGAGAAACTGCACAGTTGGATACATGTCAATGACTTCATCTAATATGTACCGAGGATGATAGAAATCTTTCTTCTGAGTGGGCTCTTCTAAAGGCCAATGGTTGGGATTTGTATTGGTTATACATAATTTCCGTATTGGGACCAAATGATCTTATAGAGGCAGTGCAGTTTAATGTTTTTTTTAAATGCCATTTTAACTCAGGGAGCTCTGTTTTTAACAACTTTGACTGAAATGAGGCAATCCCATCACAAAGCAATGGAATTCTGGGTAAAATAGATGAGGTATGGCAAGTTGAAGACTGTAGATAATTTCTCACTGCATTCTCATTTCCACATGAGCAGAATCTTCTGCTTTACTCACTGACCTCAGTGAGAGCTACACAACAGTAGGCCCTGTGCAGGTAGAATGTAGTTAAGAAATATGCATTAAGTTGTTAAAGTATGAACATACAAAACAAATCCCCCATTGGCTTTAATTTATTTAATACCCTCTATCATGTGTCAGTGAATCCCACAAGTTAGGAAAGAAGCCTTGCCCTCTTTCTCTCTCACTCTGGAGTGTGGTCAGCTTCTGACAGAATTCAAGAGGGAGGGGCTAGGCAACAATTTCCAAGGAACATTGATGAAAACAGCCAACAAGCCACTGAAATTCTAACACTTGGTAATATGGAAATCACTATAATGGTGGTTGTTCTGCTGATACCTATATTTGTATGTTGTATCTTAATTTTGTAATTAATATTTTCTCTTGGTAATTGTTTGTGTCTGTTGGCAGTTTTTCAATATGTAGCTTATATCTATGTGAGTTATTATGAAGAATGCACTGAAGAGTTCAGTCTTATAGGATTATATGTTTAAATATTTTTTATAGATAAGTACAGAATTTGATGTTTATAAGCTCCCAACATTAACCTACTTTTGACCTCACAAAGCCAGTATGCAGAGCACTGTTCATGTCATGGTCTTTTAGACCTGGCCACATGAATCTACCTTATGCTGACTCAGACCATTTGTCTATCAAGGTCACTACAGACCAGCAGTGGTTCTTCAGATTCTCAGGCTGAGGTCTTTCATATCACCCCCTACCTGATCCTTTAAACTGGAGATGCCAGGGATTGGACCTGGGACCTTCCGCATGCAAATCACAGGCTCTACCACTAAACCCTGCTCTATCTGGCCTTATGCCTCCCACTGCAGAAAAAAGCATCAGTTATGCTCTTGCCTTCTCTAAATGTATCCCAACGTAACTGTGTTAGAAGAGGCCAGCACAGAATTCATTTAAACTCTCTTTTTCTGTCCCAGCTATTCAGTATCTGGTTTCTTGTGAAGAAGACAAATCTTTATAGAGGCGAGCTATGGAAACCTAGCATGCAGCTATGGATGATACTTTAGAGAGGATGCTATATATTTAGATTATTAGACCCTGCTTTTCTCTCCAATGGGGACCCATCTTACAATGTTTTCCTCTCTTCCTCCATTTTATCCTCACAATGGCAACCCTGAGAGAACGATCAAGGTCACCCAGCAAACGTCTGTGGCACAGTGGGATTTGAACCTGGGTTTCCCGGATCCTACTCCAACATGCTAACCTCTACATTGCACTGGCTGTCATGCCAAGGCTCAAAGCAGTGGGATGGACAGAGTAGTGAGGGAATCACATCTGCAGGCAGAAATGTGTTATTTTGCTTTACTTGCTGCTGCTGAAAAGACCACCTGCCATTCATAATTCAATATGGCTTGACTATTCTGCAGCAGTAGTTCATTCAACTCCAGTGACAAAGCTCTGAATGTATATGTATATATATTTCTCCCCCATGCATATATCACTTATTTGACCAAAAACAGAGTTATCCAGATAAATGTACTAGGGATTGAAAAGTACTTTTTAGGCTTAAAGGAATATAAATACACAAGTGGGAACCTGCAAGGGCTTGTGGGGGGCATCTAATGTCCCCCTCCCCCTCTATTTCCTCTTTCCCTCTCCTGAAGGTCCCCATAGCTTCTCCATGTTTCCAGCTTCCTTCTCTCTTTCTCACTCAACCTGCCTTTATCTGCCTTCTCTCTTCAGGTTTCCCCCATGTACACCAGCAGCTTCTCCCTAGGACAACTATGGCCCAGTTGTGTGGGAGGGAACCTGCAAGGACTTGTAGAGGGCACCTCACTTCCCCCAGTGTCTTCCTTCCTGAACTATTTCCTTTTTCTCTCGCCCTGGCAACCACCATATTCTCTTTCCTTTTGCTGCCTTCCTTCCCTTCTCAGTTATTTAGCAACCTACCTTTTATCTGTCTCCCATCTTCAGCTATATGTATCTCAGTTATTTAGCAACCTACCTTTTATCTGTCTCCCATCTTCAGCTACATTTATTATTTATTTACTTCATTTATACCCTGCCTTTCTCCACAGTGGGGGACCAAAGCAGCTTACATCATTCTCCTATTTGCCTTTTTATCCTCACACCAACCCTCTGAGGTAGATTAGGCTAAAAGTATGTGACTGGCACAATATCACCTACTGAGCTTCTATGGCAGACTGGTGATATGAGCCTGGGTCTCCTAGGCCCTGCTCTGAAGCTTTAGAACTACACCACACTGGCTTTGATAGGGTGGTTGCTGTTGAACAGTAGCAAGCAGCCAGGCCTAGGTGAGTCATTCAGGCTGCTGTCAGAGAAGTTGTTTGATCCGTTGTCATTGCTCCTCCCGAATGGATTTGAATTGCACGATCAGATGGCAACATCTGTGTCCCATTCCACAGTCATTGGTCGCCTTTATAAAGAGCCAGTTTGGTGTAGTGGTTAAGTGTGCGGACTCTAATCTGGGAGAACCGGGTTTGATTCCCCACTCCTCCACTTGCACCTGCTGATGTGACCTTGGGTCAGTCACAAGCTGTGGCACAGCTGTCCTTGAAAAAGAGCAGTTTGTGTCAGAGTTCTCTCAGCCCCACCCACCTCACAGGGTGTCTGTTGTGGGGAGGGGAAGGGAAAGGAGTTTGTAAACCGCTCTGAGACTCCAAGTGAAGGGCGGGGTATAAATCCAATCTCTTCTTCTTCTTCTTCTTCTTCTACTCACCCCCGACTTTCCCAACACTGGAGAAAGTCTGATATTTACTGATCATGCCAATTTCACAGTGCATCTCCGGATGTCTGATTGCTGTCTTGTGACATGAAGCCATTGAGGAAGTCAGATCACTCACTTCCGTCTTCACCACCATTATTATTTTTTGCAGTTAGTGATGTGCACATAGGCAGATATCCACCTGTTCCATTTCCAGATCCACAATATTTTGAGTGGATCATAAGTCTTTCTACCATTTTCTCAGTGATTGAGGACTCAGCTGGCAGGACTCAGGTGAGGTGGGGATGCAGCCTCAGTACAAAGGCTAGCCTCTGTTGCTGGGTCGGGGGATGGGCTTAATGACAACGGCAATGGCAGGGCCCCTGGGGACAGCTGGAGAAGAAACTAAACCTCCCTCCACTCTCCATGGCAGCGAGGGATTGGGCACATAGGGGATTGTGATGGGGGGTGCAGAAACCAAATGGAAAAAAGCTGCCTTTCCCCCCATTCCATGGTTACCACGTAGCAAGAATCTGATTGGTCAACCACGGGGTGAACATGCAGTGAAGCTGGGTAGGAGTGGCATGTCTGATACAACCATTCCAGAGCTAAAAACTCCCAATCACAAGAGCATAAGCACACCATCTGACCCCAGCTTCAGTCAGATCACTCAGTGGTTGCTGCCAGGCCTGGTCCCAATGAGTCCTCCCTCAAGGGCCAAAATAGCCCTGGAAAGGACCCTGTCCCCTCCACCTGCCTATTACTGGTGAAAAGCAAAGCTAGAGTGCTGTGGTTACCTAGCAGCAGCCACTTCCGTTTTTTAAAAAGATACGGGCACTCCTTTTATCCTTTTGTTCACTTTTTTTAACCATGCCCAATGTATGTTTTAGATTTCAGATTTTTCTGCAAGCCTGAGGCAGTTTTCAGGTTTGTAGAAAGATCTGTCTTGTCCATTCAATCATTGGAGTTAAGTATCCTCACATCTGGCCAATTACCTATCACAACATACAAGTGGAGACCTTCAAGAAATTTGTGGGGACGGTGCATCCCATTCCCCCATCTTTGCTTCCTTCCTTTCCCCCCTTCTCAAACAATCTCTCACCCCTTTCTCTCTTTCCCCCTCTTTCTTCCCCTTCTATTTTTCCTCTCCTCTTCCCTGACAATCTTACCCCCTCTCTTTCTCTCCCCCTTCTCCATCAGTCTCCTCCCTCTACTTCTCCCCTCCCCTTCTCTATCAATATTCCCCCATCTCTCCTCTCCCCTCTTCCCCTCCTTGCCTCAACCTCCTCTTCAGCTGCTGCATCAAGAGCAGGGCCTCCAACAACAGCCAGCAGGGCCTCCAGGAGCTCCCACATCAGTGGCACAGCCCATAGCAGCAGCCATTGCCTCCACAGGAGAGCCCCCAGCAGCTACCCATCAGCAGTACGGCCTCTGGCAGCCAGCAGGGTGTAGTGTTAAGTGCGCAGACTGTAATCTGGGAGAACTGGGTTTGATTCCCCACTCCTCCACTTGCAGCTGCTAGATGGCCTTGGGC
>NW_015165837.1:723761-742868 GCF_001447785.1 Gekko japonicus | reverse complement strand
TATACACACACACACACACACACACACACTTTATATATATAAATATATATATTTAAAGATTTTTCTGCAAAGCTATCTGTCAAGCCACAGCAACCCCATGGAGTTTTGAAGGCAAGAAATGTTCAGAAGCCAAGAGATGTTCAGAGGTAATTTGCTATTGTCTGGCCCTGTACAGCAACCCTGGACATTCTTGGTGGTGGCTGACCCTGCTTAGCTTTCAAGATTTGATGAGATCAGGCTAGCATAGGCTATGCAGGTCATGGAGAGATGATAAAATGTGGTTTCTTGCTATTTTAATTTCTGGGGGTGAGAAGTATTAGTTAGTTGAGCTACCGAGAAAGCTCAGTTGAAATCAGTGGGCTTTTCTAGTGTTTGCAGTCCCTCATATTCCTTCAAACCATTTTAAGTTTCATGAAATATGCACAAATAAAATATGTGAGTTATCAGATACCTCCATTGGTATGTCCCCATGAAAAGCCTTGTGGCCAAACACAATAGTTTGTTATTAGACATGCAACTTCACCTTGTTGCTGTTTGGTGTAGTGGTTAGGAGAGCCAGTTTAAGAACATAAGTAGTAGCGTGGACTGAAAAGGCCAAAGGCCCATCCAGTCCAACACTCTGTGTCACACAGTGAAGGAGATTGTAAAATGTTCTGAGACTCCTTTGGGTAGTGAAGGGTGGGGTATAAATCCAATTTCTTCTTCTTCTTCTTCTTCTTATTCTTATTCTTATTATTATTATATTATGATCTGAGTTTTTAATGATATCCTCTGTATGTAATTTTTAATTCTACAATTCTGCACACTGTGTAATAAATATTTGCATTTTATTTTATTTTCTAGTAGCTCAGCCTTTTGGTTCCTGACAAACACAATACATGCCATGGTCAACAGAAATACCTGGGTTGGTTCCCCCCCACACACCATTTGTTAAAAAGGATTAATGGAAAACTAAAGCATGAGGTGGTCAATTAGCCTCTACAAGATTTTGGCTCAGTAATCATGGCTGCTTATCTGTTTCATCACAGTGTCTTCTACAGTATCTTCACAAGGAACTCTTGGGGTTTTCAGTGCAAAACAACCTGAGGTAATAGAATGATGTCAAAATGAAATGCTGTCAGTGCCAAGCTATAAAGATGACATAAGAATGTCAAGAATGAAAGGGAGATATTGGTGTGTGTTCTACAGCCACTCAACAAATTGTAAAGCTAGGAACGGCTCCACAATTCGTGTCCCTGTTTTGTTGTGACAGAAGTGTTCAAATCTTTAACAGAGAGACTAGTATTTTTAGCAGCCAAATACTTCTTTTATCCAACATCAAAATTATCCCAAATGGGTATTCTCCCCACCACCACCACATTTTTTGCATAGGACAGTAGTGTGTGTGTGTTTTTAAAGACCTCCTCCATTTTCAGCTAGTCATATACTTTTGTTTCTTTCTCAAGATGTCCTTTTAAGGTCTGTGATTCATTTTAAAATAATGGTCACCTTTCCTTCAGGGATATGAAAAGCTGTATAAAGATAAGCCTACCACATTCAGTTCTCTCTGAAAGACTCTGAAGCTGCCTTTTCATAGAGCTAAAATGACACTCTATCCGATCGGCATTGTTGGGGCGATCAATCTCAATCTGTCATTCCTCCAGTGTTTTCCTCGCCAGTGTTCACAAATACTTAGAAAAGCTGACTCCTTTTTGGGGGGAGGAGGGAAGAAATCTTAGTGCTTCAGTCACCCAATTATAGATTTCAGTACAATACTGAAAATCATGGATGATCAGTATTGTTCAGCAACAGAAAAGAAATCTGACAAGATGATTTATAAATACAGGGACCTCCACTTTCAGGATATTTAAATGGTCTAACTCCTTGGTAACATCTTAAAATGAATAAAATGGTTTGCCACCTGTAACATCTTTAAAAGGGGAGAAATGTAGTCTTGAAGAATGGTTTGCTTTTCAAGAAGTTTCCCAAAAAACTTTATGAAACAATCGGAATCGATATGTTCAGTCGTCATTCCCCTAATTCTGATGACTTCCTTTAGGAAGTACTAATGTTTGAAAAGGGTTGTTTATGTGTGAGTATGATGTGTTACTTGATAGCTACGAGAGGAGAACATGAAGTTGGTTGGTTACTCAGGGTTGTGGTTGAGAATGCAACTTGTCTCATCACACAGTACAACTACAAAATATAGGCTCACATTTTTGTTCACTAAAATAACATGAAAAATATGAGTGAATGTATAACATGAGATGTCTCATGCTGGTCAATATCAAAAGCTGGGCAACAGGCCTGATGGTTTGATTTGGGGCTAAGAAATTCTCTCAGTGACTCTGAAAGGGCATATCTGAATAAAGACTTAGCCATTCCCTCTACCCATAGAATACCAGTTATGTGATAACATGGGGATCTATTGAAATAATTCTATGTCCTACACTAAATGACAATTCCCAAGAGACTTTGGGAGAAGCCATGATCATTAAAGGTATCTAAAAGGTAGTATAGGCCTCAGTGTCTGCCTAATTCTACTCTATTTAAATAAAAAATTTTTTAACTAATTTCTGAATTGACCTATTGACTACAAAGAGTATTAGAACCCTTATATGAATCATTTGTTCACATTAGAGATTGCTTATGAAATTTCAACCATGGTAATCAGAGTGACTAGATGCAAAGGCAAGGGATGTGGAATGGCATGATACAGCCCAATCTCATCAGTTTTCAGAACCTTGGCAGGGTTGGTATTTGGATGGGAGACCATCAGGAAAGGTTCTGGAGAGGAAAGCAATGGCAAACCATATTTGATTTTCACTTGCCTTGAAAGCCCCTTGCTGGGGTCACCTTAACTTAATTGTGACATGATATCACATACATATGTATGTGTACATGCAAAGATGGGGGGGGGTCTTCACAAGCTGTGACAAAATGTCATAGTCCCGCTGTACACTGCATTGGTCAGGTTGCCCCTGGAGTATTTTGTGCAGTTCTGGAGGCCTCACTTCAAAAAGGATGTGGACATAATGGAGTGGGTGCAGAGGAGAGCAATGAAGATGATCAGGGGCCTGGAGACCAAGCCCTAAGAGGAAAGGCTGAGAGACTTAGGAATGTTCAGTCTGGAGAAGAGGTGGTTGAGGGGGGACATGATTGCTCTCTCTAAGTATTTGAAGGGCTGTCACTTAGAGGGCTTTTCCTGTTGGTAGCAGAGGATAGGACTGGCAATAATGGGTTTAAATTAAGGGCAGGAAGGTACCGACTGGATCTTAGGAAAAACTGTTTTACAGTAAAAGTTGTCCAACAGTGGAATCAGCTCCCCTCACTGGCAGTCTTTAAACAGTGGCTAAAAAAAAAACTTTTCAGGGATGCTCTGAGCTGATCCTGCATTGATCAGGGGGTTGGACTAGATGGCCTGTATAGCCCCTTCCAACTCTGTGATTCTTTGAAAAAGGGAATTTGAGTATATTTTTCTTACTGTATGATAAACTGAACTTCATAATTTGACAGATTTTTAATTTATTAAAGTATTTATACTCTACCTTTTCCTTGCAGCTCAAGGCAGCTTACAATTTCAAAATCTAAAATATGCAAAGTACAATAAAAGCACCACCTCCCCATGAAAACACCTGCAGCCTACACCCCTTTAAAGGCCTTAGTGAAGACAATGGCCTTTCAGCACCCTCCTCACTTGGCACCTTCAAGGACCCGTAGACAGCGTATATGGTTCTCCCCTTCTCCAGTTAATCTCTCAACAGCCCCGTGAGGTAGGTTTGGTTGAGAGAGTGACTGGATCAAGGTCACTCAGTCAATTTCATGGCAGAAGGCGAGGGGGGGATTTGAACAAAGGCCTCCCATCTCCTAGTGGCACTCTGTGGAATCCTATGCAGAGCTGCCTGGGCTGGAATACCTTTGCATAAGATTATCCTGTAAGTCTCCGGGCTGCTCGTGTGCCCTCTTTTCCCCAGCTTTAAGAGACAAGAGTTGGCCTTCTTTGCCACAGGTTACTCTAGTAGAAATATCACAGGACTGATTAAAGAGGTCCAGGTTGCAGAGAATCTCCTATGCTGATTAGTAATCTGTTTCACTAACTGATGCTGCAATTCATAACCCATTTACTTCAGAATAGGGTTTATTATAGTCAGCAAAGAGACTTCTCCGAAGGAAATGAACTATGGATTGCCGTGAAAATTCATTTTCTGTTAAAATGTGAATCCTCAGTTTCAACTATAGTCCATTTCCATTTTCAACCATTATATCAAATGGACAACTTAACATAGCACAAGTTGATCTTTTCATTTCTAATTGATAACACAGTCTTTGGGGTTCTCATTCTGAGAAGAGAGGATAAAGTTTTTATAAATAATCTTTCCCCCTCTTTTGGATGTCATATAATAATTTGGGGTGATTTATAATGCTCTCATACAGATTAGTAATTTCTCTGAATAGCCGTATTCGATTATATTCAAGAATAAGTGAGGAAGATTCTTTAAAAATCTTTGCCAAGGTCAGCTAGCAATAAGTTCCTTCAGTCACTTTTTACGATACAAAGCTAATGGTGTGGTTCTTTACAGTAAAGTCCTGGGCAGAACTAAACCCCTCTAAATAAATTCAGGAGGGCAGCCATGTTGGTCTGAAGCAGCAAAACAAAGTTTGAGTCCAGGGGGGCACCTTTAAGACCAACAAAGTTTTATTCATGGTATAAGAGGTGTGCTTCCACATGAAAGCTTATACCCTGAATAGAACTTTGTTGGTCTTAAAGGTGCCCTCCTGGACTCAAACTTTGTTCTGAACCCTTCTAAGTACATTGATTTCAACGGATTTGGGAGGGCGTAACTTTACTTAGGATGGTACTGACAGTCACTTCAATTCTGTCTTAAGAAGTTGGAGGTCACACTTCTTTTGAGATTCAGTTTTTAGGTATTCAAATTGTCATGCAGTTTCTTGGTCAAATCCCCCTATCATATTATGTCCCAGTAGGTAAAAGACAGGACATTTTCAGTCAGAAAATTACAATGTGTTTTACTCAGAAATGACAAGTGCAGAAGAAATGGAGTTGCTCTAATACTGATGTGAGATGTAGCACAGGCAATCAGGGCCTATATTGCAAAGTCTGGCCAAATAATATCAGTCAGCCATCATGGAAAACCTATCAACATAACCATCATCGAAGTTTATGCCCCAACTACAGATGCTGATGAGGAAGAAATTGAAAGTTTTATGCAAGTGTTCAAGAAGAAACTGGTCACACACCTAAACAAGACGTGATGATAGTCGTAGCCAGGTGACTGGAATTCAAAAGTGGGACACAAAGTAGAATCAAATATTGTTGGGAAATGTGGACTGAGGAGCATGAAATGAAGCAGGAGAGCAACTCATAGAATCCTGTGAAGACAACATTCTGATCCTTGCAAACACATGTTTTAGGCAACCAGACACTTGTATACATGGACATCACCAAATGGCCAATATAAAAATCAAATAGATTGCATAATCACAATCAGAAGCTCAATTCTCTCTGCTAAAACAAGACCAGGAGCTGACTGTGGTACAGACCATGATTTGCTAAAATCAAAAATTAGACTAAAGCTGAAGAAAAACACCAAAGCATTCATGGTGCCAAAATACATTCTAAACAACATTCATAACGTGCTTAAAAATCATATGAAGAACAGATCTGCATTACTAAGTGCATGAGAACATGAACTGGAAGAACTATGGGTTGAAACCAGAGTTATTCTCAAGGAAGACTGCAAAGACAGTTCCTGTAATAAAGAGAAATGAAAGGCCGCAATGGATGACTGATGAAGCTCTTTAAATTACTAAAGACAGAAGAGAAGCAAAAGTAAAAGGTGACAGAAATAGAATCAGTCTAAGTACAGCGCTTTGGCAACTTGCACATAGAGTCAAAGAGAACTATGTATTATAATAACCAGTGTAAAGAAACAGAAGAGGGCTTCCGGTCTGGCTTCCGCGAATGGCGGACGCATCCTCGGGGCGCTCCCGAGGGCGTCTCGTCCGCCCTGCGGCCGAGGGGGGGATCCGCGCAAGCAGAGACCCGGACGAGCCCCAGAAGGGGCTCCGACTCGGGGCGCGCGAGGGGCAAAGCCTCTTTCTCGACCAGAAGGTCGGAAATTGAGGCTCCCCTCATGCCCTAATGAACCTCGCCGCGTTCGCGGCCCCACACGGGGCTTAGCGGAGCCGCCAGACGCCACCTGAGTGATAAAGTGAAAAATCGATGAACTGAAAAGGAGCAGCTGAAACTGTGAGTTGTCAATCGAGATAATGAAAAGAAGCTAAGCGTGTCCCCCCCCCCCAAGCGAAAGAGGAGATACTCCGGTACTCCCGTCTAAAAGAAAAAGATGTCGGAGCTGAAATAAGAGCTGCGCAACAAGAAGGGTGGGTCTTCCGGTTTGAGTGACTGTCTCTTGCGGGCTTGTTCCTTAAAAGCGAAAGCAGCTATGAAAAAGGAAAATGCCCTTAAAGCGGAGATGTGGATAAATGACCTAGCTATGAGAACGACAGCGTTTATTTTAAAGTCGAATGACAAAAAAAAGAGAAAAAATCGTTCTGGAAGCTTGGGACTTTATCGGGAAGGCGGATTGGGAGATGCAAAATGACAAATGCATGCTGTGACCTGAAAGCGATGACCCGGAAGAGAAGCGGTGAAATGGAGAGGAGCGCGTAGAGGAGGACCTCCCCTGTCGTTTTGGAGAAGAAATCAGCCCGAAGATGGAAGAACCAATTCGCAGGGTGTCTGAAAAGCCATTTATTAACAGTTTAACAGTGGGACACTACTAATTCCTTTTTTTTTTAACATTCTTTTAACTGAGATGATGAAAGACGATTGACCACCACAATGAAGCCAAAGAAGAATTTTTTTTTTACTAATTTTAACAGACTAACAAACTAATGGAAACATCACTCGACCTTTTCTTTACCTCGCTATACACCCTCCCCCCTTTCTAATATAAAAAGTAATAAAGTTCTCTCCTTTTTAGGAGAGTTTATAAACGGGAAAAAAAAGAAACAGAAGAGAACAGTAAAAAAGGAAGAACAAGAGAGCTATTCCACAAGATCCAAGAAATCAAAGGGAAATTCAAAGCAAAGTTAGGCATGCTGAAAGATCAGCATGGAAATACATTAACTGAACAGGACAAAATAAAGAAAATATGGGAACAATAGAAGAACTATACAAAAGAGTTGAAAGAGAATATATTTTTATAAAGAACCTGCAATTTTAGAAAGTGAAATGAAAGCTGCATTGAGAGCAATTGGGAGAAACAAATCACCAGGAATAAATTAGATATCAATAGAGCTATTTCAAGCCACAAGTCCATAAAAACTTTAACAAGAATATGCCAGCAAACATGCAAAACAAAACAATGGCCCACAGACTGGAAACACTCAATCTGCATTCCAGTTCTGAAAAAAAGAGATGTCAAAGACTGCAGCAACTACTGGACCATCACATGAATTTCACACACAAGTAAAAGGATGCTCAAAATCTCACAACAAAGGCCCCAGTCACACTGGCCAGATAACGTGGGGGGGTGGTGGCATGGCTGTTGGCCCCAGAACAAAATAAAGCGCGGTAGCCCGATCGCATGGTCCCCCAAGGCCTCACGCTTAGGCTGTTAGGTGGCAATCCCATGGCAATGCTGGAGCGTGGCAAAGAAGCAGCATTGCTTTCAATTATGTGTTTTTGTGCATGAGCTTATGAAAAACATCCGGTTTGCAACGGGATGTGGACGGGTGCCAGATGCCAAGGGATACTAGCGCTCCCTTGATCAGACACCTGCCCCTGCTCCGCGTTTTCCGGATACTAGTGCACTTTCCGAGGTACCTTTTTACTGCACATCTTTGGTGGGATCCCACGGGTTGGCCACAGGTGCGCTACGCTTCCCAGATGTTGCAGTGTGATCACGCCCCGAAAATCCACCTGACATTCATGCCTTTAGCGCAGCAAATCCTCCATGTGAATGGGGCCAAAGACTGTTACCATACATGGAATGAGAAATGCCATAGATTCAAACTGGATTCAGAAAAGGAAATGACACTAAAGATCATATTGAAAACTTGCATTGCTTACTGGAGCATATGAGAGAATTTCAAAAGAAAATCAGCTTGTGTTTCATAGATTGCAACAAAGCTTTTGATTGTTTATTGTTTCTTATTTATTGATATATATATCCTGCCTCTCTTTCCAAAGTGACTCTTCTCCTCTGTTTTATCCTCACAGTAACTCTGTGCAGTAGATCCAGGTGGTCAGCCGTGTTGGTCTGAAGAAGAACAAATTTAGAGTCCAGTGGGGCACCTTTAAGACCAACAAAGCTTTATTCAAGGTATGAACAAGGCACACTTTTTCAAATACATTGAAATGGTAGGTAAGGTTCAAACTTATAGACAAGGGCTGTGGTCACACGGGAAGGTAATTCCGTTTTGTTCCTGCTTTAATTTAATCAGGAACATTTTTCTTCGGGCTGGGCTGATTAGATGCAGCCGGCCCCTCTCTTCCACCACCCACTTGCCTGCCAGCTCCTAAGGAAAATCGCCGTGCATTACCCGTGTTTTTTTTATTTTTTTAAAAAGCTTCTGGTTTGAGCGCTTGAGCAAGCATGCACTTAATAAATCCATTATTAAATGTTATTTTATGTTCATTTCTCTGTTTAAAGATAATATGACAGCTCCAGCAAGCCGTCTGCCCGACCAGCCCCAGAGGGGCGGGAAAAGGAAGACCGGCCGAGAGGGCTGCTGCACTCAGCTCGGTTCGTCGGGGTTGCGGCGGAGCCTCCACCACGCCAAGTCCCTCCAGGCGATCCTTGCCAGCCACAGGGCAGGCTCGGGTGGCTGCTGTTATCGTAAAACAGAGAAATGAACATACCCCCCCCCCAAAGAGCGATCAGACAGCCCTAATCACAATCATTGCAAAAGATGGCTGTCCAGATGTGCGAAATCGCATATTCTAAGCACAAGTGCCAGGAAAATACTTGATTTTCCCGAGGGCAGGAAAACCCAGGAGCATTGCGGGAGTGAGCCTGCTTTGGCGCGGGAGGCGAATTCGCCTGTCTGATCAGCAAACTTAAATGCAGGAGGGAACAGCGGCAAACCCCGATCAAAAGGACCGTGTGACTGCACCCAAGGACTTAACAGCAAATTAACATGTAACATGATTATGTTTTAGGTATGCAAAGTCAGACCTAAATAACAAGCTAAGGTTAGGCTGAGAGTATGTGATTAGTCCAAGGTCACTCAGCAAGCTTCCATGACAGTGAGAATTCGAACCTCAGTTTCCCAGTGGTTAAAGTCTAACACTTTAACCACTACACCGCACTGGCTTTCAATTGACTGTGTGGATTATGAAAAGCTATGGTTGGTTTTGATGTGCAACCTGTATTCTGGACAAGAAGCTACTATTTGGGTGGAATATGGAGGGACAGAATGGTTTCCAAATGGATCATACAAAGATGTCTTTTATCTCCCTACCTCTTCAGTCAGTCAGTCTGTCTGTCTATTACTACTCATACAGCTATTGCCTTAAGCAGAAATTAAAATGGGGAAAATCTTACTTAATGTTAGTTCCCTGGTATTTAATTATTGCCTCTATATATTTTATCCCAGAAAGGGTAACAGAATCATTTGTATCCAATAGTAGCCACGTCACCTGAGCTCTCATATTTGGCAATTCCATATTTTTACATGGAGGGGTCATCTTCAATCTATATGCCGAACATATCATAAGGAAAGCGGGATTAGATTTAAATGAAGTTACAGTGAAAATTGGTGGAAGAAAATAGTAAAAACTTGAAATGATGAAGGTTAAAGCAGAAAGTGCCAAAGCTGGGTTAAAGGTGAAAATCAAGAAGATAAAAATAATTACTACTGAGGAAGGACCCGATTTTAAGGCTGGCAATGGAGACACTGAAATGGTTAAAGATTTTCTATTCCTTGGTTCAATTATCAACCAAAAGGCAGACTGCAGCCAAGAAATCAGAAGGAGATTGCGACTGGGAAGGGCAGCCATAAAGGAACTAGAAAAGATCCTTAAGGATGTGTCGCCCGCGAAAAAGATCACACTAATTCATTCTATAGTACCCCATTGTTATGTGTGGGTATAAAAGTTGGACAGTGAAGAAAGCTGTCAGGAAGAAAGTTGATTCATTCGAGATCAAATCAAGCCTGGACTCTCCCTAGAAGCTAAAATGACCAGACTGCGGCTATTGTACTTTGGTTACAGTACAAGAAGACAAATCTCACTGGAAAAGTCAATAATACTAGGAAAAAAAGGAAGACCTGACCCAACATGAGATGGATTGACTCAATCGAGGAAGCCATGGCCATGGCCTCCGTTTGCAAGTCCTGAGCAAGGCTGTGCATGATAGGACATTTTGGAGGTCATTAATTCATAGAGTCACCATAAGTCAGAAGCTACTTGATGGCGCTTAACACACACACACACAAGCAAGTAGAAGACACCACAATAATGATTCTCTTCTTCTAAACATATGGAAATAAATTTACACTTTTCACTATCAAAGTTAATAAACTCTACCTTTTTTTAAAAAAAGTGAACTATGGCCCCGGTCACACGGAGCATTAGCCACACTAGAGAGACGGAAGATAGGCGGATTTTCCAGGCGCGATCTTACCGCCACAACTGGGAAGCGTAGAGCTCCCGTGGCTCAACCGTGGCTTCCCGCAGAAGATGCGCAGCAAAAAACTAGTACCTCGGAGGTACTAGTTTCCAGAAACTGCGGGGCAAGGGCGGGCGTCTGATCACGTTTCTGGTGGCATCCGGCGCCCGCCCATGCCCCATTGCAAAAAGGTTTTTTTCCCCGAGTTCTCCAGGGATGCGCACAAGCACCCAACAGGGCATGCACATACTTCAGGTTAAAAAACAACAACAACAACACAACCCCGTTTGCCATGCTGCGCTGCTTCTTTGGTGCATCGTGTGATCGGCACCTCCCCCCTAACCACGGGACCTCGACGGGACCATGAGGGGATGCCTGCTCGTGCAGTCTCGCGTTATTTCGCTGCGGGGCAAACAGCCCCGCCTCCCCCCCCCCCGCGATATACAGCCCGTGTGACCGGAGCCGGTGTTTTGTAGTTTATGTTTTGTTTTTGTGATGTAAACTGAAATAATAAAAAATAAAAAGTGAAGTGTGTACTAAGATGCTGTAATAAGTGTGTGTGTGGGGGGAGGGAATAGCAAACCTTCTCTGCTCATCTCTTGCCTTGAAAACCCCATGAGGGGTGGCCAGAAGCCAGTTGCATTTTAATGGAACATACAGTGTCCGTTTATTTATTTAGCCTTACAAATTATAAATGTATTTGTTTGATTTTTTTTTAATCCTACCTTTCCTCCAAGAAGCCCAGAGCAGCATACAGTGTATCTTTCCCCTACTTTATCCTCACAACAACCATGTGAAGGAGGCTGGGCTGAGAGAAAGTGACCAACCCAAGGTCACCCAATGAGCTCTGTGGTGGAACGTGGATATGAACATGGGTCCCCTCGGTCATAGTCCAATGCTTTAACCACCACACCACACTGACTTTTATAACAAATTGTTATTGTTAGACAAAATCTTTGGGAGATCTTTGGAAACCCAATGTTTGTGTTTTGAACAAGCCTTTAAAAAAAACAACTTCTCATGCCACAAGCAATTTTTCTTCCAATGGGATCAGTTTGAAATCAAATAGAAATGTGACTTAAGCAGGAAGAGTCTTAAAAGGAAATGTAAGAAAGTTTTGTTCCTGACCTATCTAGAGTTTCCTTAGCAGATGAGCATGTAATTTGTTATAGACATCTGGAATGTTTAACTTGACCCTCTAAGGACTTATGTAAAGCTGGAGAGCAGGATTGTTGGTCTGTAATGAGAGAATAAAACACTGACTTTAAAATATAGTTGTATTACGTTTTGTTGTCAGAGGAAACTGCTTCACAGATATTTTTACTTGCCTGGATTTTAAGATCTAAAATTCATTAATTTCAAAAGGTCTAATGCATGGTTAGACAGTGTCATAGATGCAACGAACATGAAATTGAGCCAACTTCAGAGGATGGCGGAAGACAGGAGGGCCTGGCGTTATCTGGTCCATGGGGTCGCAAAGAGTCGGACTCGACTGTGCGACTGAACAACAACAACAACAAATTCATGGAAATCATCAAAACCATTTTATATTAGTACTATGTTATTTTTAAAATATATATATATGATTTTTCCCCTTCCCTCATCCCAGCTCTTTTTCTTGCATGAAAAAATGTATTCTTTAAAAAACCAAAAATATTTCAGATGTCAATGTTACAACAGTGCATTTCCCCAGTTCAATGATGTCTTGCCTTTAGTCATCCATTTTGCAAAAGCCAAATTCATCAAGGTTTAGGTTGTTATTCAGGTCACAGATGTATTAAGAAACAGATGTGAGATTCCTTGGAGGGACGGATCACCCATTTGTTTCATTTCCTGTACAGTCAAGACTCCTACTGCAAGGTCTTTGCGTACTTCTATCTCTTAAGGGACCAGTGAGTCTGTCACCCTCTCCGATGTCCCTTAGTGGAAATAAGCGATTGACTTTTCCATTCTACTGCTTCTATTTTCAGCGGGGGCTCAGAGTACACCAGGTGGGTAGAGCGGGTGCCTCTGATTATGGTGTGTTACACAGCAGGGGGGCCTCTTATCACAGGCTTGTTCTGCTGCTGAGGGGAGGGAGACACTTGTAAGATAGTAAACACAGCTGTAGAAGACATTTTTATTCCCTTCTTGTTTTGTCTGAATGTACCAAAATTACACAAACGTATGGGGGGGGGAGTTCCAAAATGAAAAACACAATGTTACTGTATGTCCCGCATGTGTATGCAGTTATTATCTCTTCTAGGACAGTGATGGAAACCGTTAACAAACCTAGAATGCAGTTCTCAGCAGAGTTACACCTTTCTAAGATGTCTATGGACTTCGACAGGTATAACTCTGCTGAAGAAGTGTGCAGGCACACGAAACCTTATACCCAGAATTAAACTTTGTTGGTCCTAAAGGTGCCACTGGGCTCAAACTTTGTTCTATTGCTTCAGATCAACACAGCGAACCACCTGAATCTATCTCCTGAGAACTGCGCTAGTACGCTGAAGTCTTAAAGACATTTAGAGAAGAAAATTCCCTGTGGAATTTAGTGAGCCTTACTCTTGAGTAAACATTCATAGAATCACATTGTTAGGGTGGAATCCTATTTACTTGGGAGTAAATGCCACAAACTTAGGCCTTTAGCTTGGTAGCTGAGACAACATCCTAATCATGGCATCTGTTTAGCAAGTTCGAGGAAGAACAACATTATATGAACAGCTCCCATGATTCTGCATTTGTTTGTTTGCTTAGGAAATGCACTTATTTACAAAATCCATATGCTGCCCCTTCAGTTATCTGTTCAAGGCAGCTTTTAACATCTTTTAACTTGAAGCTGAAGAATGGCAAGGGAAAGGGACCTAGTGCCAAGAAGAGGAAGAGGAATACATATTTAGATTTGATTTTAATAGGGCATGAAAACTAAAGGGATACCACAAAGGCTTCACATAAAAGGTGTTATGGAGGTGTTTGAATGACAAAAGAGATGCGGTAATCAGGGGGAAATGTGGTATTCAAGAAAGAATTCCAGGTATAGTGGGGAAGAAAGGGACAAAGATAAGGCTGCCAAATTCCCGGTACAGACTGGAGATCTCCTAGAATTACGACTTTCCAGACAACAGAGATCAATTCCCCAAGAGAAAATTACTCTTTTGGAAAGGGGACTCTACAGCATTATACCCTGCTGAGGTACTTCCCCTCCCCAAACTCCTCTCTCCCCGGCTCCTCCCCCAAATCTCCAGGAATTTCCTAACCCAGAGCTGACAACCCTAGGCAAAGAGTGGAATCGTGGGCACTCAATGGAATTGCTGAGCAGTCAGGTTAGAACAGATAAAAGGAAGTACTTCTTCACCCAAAGAGTGATTAACACATGGAATTCACTGCCACAGTAGGCGGTGGTGGTTACAAGCATGGACAGCTTCAAGAGGGAATTAGATAAATACAAGAGGCGGAACCCACGATACTCGCGGGGGGGGAGTATTCCCCACAGCTCCCGGCCTGCAGAAGCGGCAGCAGGTGAGCCCGGCTGGCCAAGCCTTCTCCCCCACACCCCTCCCCTTCTCTGGTGGTGGTGGCGGCGAAGCCATTCTAAGAGCGTTCCTGCGCATGCGCAGAGGGTGCTCTGTTACTTTTTGGGGAATTTAAAAATTCCCCCTATATTTTTTTACAGTTTTCAGATTTTTCTTCACACCTGGGCATTGCCCCACGTGCGCAGGAAAATCTCCCTGCCCCCCAGATGCCCCCGATGTTTGGATTTAGATATCCGCATGCAGGGGGTGCCTTTGCTATTAGATATATAGATATGAAGTCCATCAGTGGCTATTAGCCACAAGGTATAGATAGGAACTCTCAGTCTGGGGCAAGTGATGCTCTGTATTCTTGGTGCTTGGGGGGGGGGGCAGCAGTGGGAGGGCTTCTAGTGTCCTGGCCCCACTGCTGGACCTCCTGATGGCACCTGGTATTTTTGGCCACTGTGTGACAGAGTGTTGGACTAGATGGGCCATTTGGCCTTATCCAACATTGGCTTCTCTTATGTTCTTATGTTCTTATTTCAGTGTCAAAGCTAGAGGAACAAAGCTGGCCAGCAGAGACAAAAAAGGATACACAGAGGGAAAGACAGGTCATAGAAAGCTTTGTAGGTGCCAAGATTGTGTTGGACATGGAAGCAAAGCAGGCAAGAAGCCAGTGAAGGGATGTGACATGGTATAATGGGAGAGATTAATGATTGTGGGTAGGGGCCTTGGCTCAGTAATAGACCATCAGCTTGGCATGCAGAAGGTTCCAGGTTCAATCCCCAGCATCTCCAGTTAAAAGATCTGGCAGCAGGTGATGTGAAAGACCTCCTCCTGAGACCCTGGAGAGCTGCTGCCAGTCTGTGTAGATGGTACTGACCTCAATGGACTAATGGTCTGATTCAGTATAAGGCAGCTTCATATCTTTATATTATGGCAACAGAGTTTAGGATATTTATTTATTTATTTATCTATCATATTTATATCCTGCCCTCCCCGCGGACGGGCTCAGAGGATAGAGGAGAGGGGTATGACAACTGAAAGGAGCTGAAAGGAGAAGGATCCAATAAAGGCAGGAGATGATGGTCAGTGTGTGAGTACGGCATAGAGGAATGGCCACATGTTGGCTGTGTCATACAGAGAAGGGAACCATGACTTGGCAATGTCCTAAATGAGTGTAGCAAATGGGGAGGAGTAATGAAAGGTAAAGCCTGGGTTTCATGCCTGAGGAAAAGAGTGTATGGCGAGATTGGCAGATGAATACAGAGAGCTTCCAAGAAGAGGAAAGTTTAGTACGAAAGATGAGAAGCTCTGTCTTGGATGCTGAATTTGAGATGCCAATGAAACATTCATGTGTTACTAATCAGTCAGGAGGCTGGAGACATAGAGATGAACTGAAGGGGGAAGTTCTGAGGTAGAAAAACTGAGATGGGTGTCCTTAGTGTCTAACGATACCAGAAAGCCATGGGATTTGAAGAGGTCACCCTGGAACAGTGCTCAGAGAACACTAAGGCTAAGGACAGATCCATATGGGAGCCTGTTTGAGAGAGGTGAGCAGACGAAGAGGGATATTTCCATTTGTGGAAATACTGAATAAAGCAATTAAACAGGTAGGAAGAGGACCAGCAGAGATCAGAGCCACAGAGGTGTACGGCATGATGAAAGCAGTGAAGTAGGACAGAGTAGATTAACCAGACGACAGAGGGATGAAGGAAGGTGAGGGCAGACAGTGTGGAGACCATGAATGATTTTGCAGGTGGCAAATTCAGTGACAGAAATCAGATTTCAGAGGCTGAAGAACGGAGATGGAAGAAAGTCAAGGCTGCATGAGCAAGTAGCATGTTGTAGCAATCAGGTAGCAAAGGACAAAAGGCAAATTGGGCAGTAGTTAGAGGGGCAGCATGGGTCAAGATTTTTTAAGAATGTCGGAGCAGGTGGCACATTTGAACACAGTCGGGAAGGAGCAGGTGGGGATAGAACTTGAATATATAATGGAAAGAGGTAGAATGGCAGAGAATATGTCAACAGAGTCAGTTGGGGTTAGGAACCGAAGGCACATGAAGGAGTTAGATGAGCTCAAAAGTAGAGACAACTCATGAAGTGAGACTTGAAGGAAGGAAATGGTTGAGGTCTATGAGCTGGGAGAGCCAGGAGTGGAAGTGCAGGACTGTCTGGGACTGGACCAAATGTTTAACAGTGAACATTTGTGGCATGAAGGGGAGCTCTGGCAGGGCTGGAATGTTCCTCTGATTTTCCTTCAGTGCCTACCGCTTGTGGTGCCAGTTTACTTTTCTCTTCTCAAATCAGTTTCTTCTTCCTGGAATCAATTTCCTCAAAATTCGTGAAACATTCCAATGAGATTTGGCAACACCACAGTTGCTGAGGGCAAAGGAAATTAATGCAGCATATGGTTGCCTTTGCTCTGCATGAGGCTTCATTTTACAAGACCTAGGCAAGGCTGTTGATGATAGGATGTTTTGGAGGTCAGTAATTCGTAGGGTTGCCATAAGCTGGTAGTGACTTGATAGCACATAACACACCCAGTTTTCTGTGCCCTCAATGAGATCATATGAAGGAAAGTGTTACAGAGTCCAGGCTGGTGGCCTTCTTTTGCAGACGGGACTAATAATACCATTTTTCTTCCTTACTGCTGTGCCAAGCCTTCTTTGGCCCTTTGGATTGCATGAAAGTGCTTGGATCCAGCCAGCTTTTTCACTTCATGTCACTTTCCCCTCCTTACTACAACCCCCAACCCACAGGGTGTTTGTGGATCCAAGTCTCTCTTGATCTCCAGCACAGTCTTTTGGTGGTCAAAGGGAATCCCCCTTCTCCATTTTTTACCAGTGAACAGTTGGTTGGATTCAACACAAGGAGTCCTGCCTCCCCTTCCTTTCCCAGGGTCAGGTACAACAGAAGTTCAGCCTCTTTATACAAAGTTCAGGTTAGGTTCAGTTTAAGAAATTTGCCTCTGGGATATCTATTTTCGTTTGTAAAACACTACTGCACCTCTGGCTGATATTGTCAAAATAACGGAGCCTAAAAGTGAAACTCTAGTATGCTGTGTTTTTAAAAAATATAGTCAACATTTCTGCAATTACAGTATTTTGTTGTGTAGCTCTTTTTATATAAAATTATTTATCTCCAGGGTTAATCTCTTATTATGTCGATCCTTCCGATAAACAATCCCTATATTCTTTTGATGAGTGCCATGAAGGAAGAAGGAAATAAATAAATAAATAAATGTGCCAGCATTAGTGTTGTATCTTCATCATTGAGAACTTTTTTTGCTATACACAATGATTAATTTATCTGATGCTAGCTCTCTGAGTGAAGATTTTCTTCTAAAATACCAAATATTTATCTTTTTTCAGAACTTCCAGTCAGGTTTTTAATTTCAAAGGAGTCATTTTTAAGGAGAAAATGATGGCTGATGTCAGCTAAAATGCTTTTATCATGATGGTAAAAAAATAAGCTACGGAGAAATTCCAAAGGGCTTTGTTAAATCTACCAATTTGTGAAGACACCATCCCATAAAAAGGGTCTGCAGACTTTTACAGTTAGAGCCAAACTATGTCAAAATTATTAACAAGAGCTCAACAAAGAGCCAATATAAGAAAACCTATCAGCATAACACAAAGTATGTTATTTACACATCACTTATAATTGATATGTTGAATCCATACAGTTTCCACAGTCCAAACACTGTTTGTGGCAAGGCTTTTATTGAGAGGAGCATATAAGATCTTGCAATATGTAATAAGTAAGTATTCACAAGCTCTGTGCAATTATTTTAGAGCACTGGTGCAAACCTGTGCATGCTTCACACTTACTAGCATACATTCACCGCTATCACTTCCCTTTCTGTAAACCATCTCTGTAAAACCCCTCTAGCCCCTTAAAAATCTCTGCCTCCCTTTCTCTTCACATACTGGTTATTCCAGCATCTCACCTACCCCTCCAATATATATTAACTTAGAGGTTTCAAGCAGTGGCATACCAAGGGGGGGGGGGGGGTCCGCCGCCAGCACTGCTTGAAGTGTTGAATCCAGCTTCTTGAATCCAGCTTCATGCTCCATCCAGCAGAAGGAACGTCTTTGCTTTTATTTTTAAGATGCAGTTCTGGCTGCAGCCACTAGGGACGCAGGGAAGTCTGAGCACCTCAACAAGCTCTAGCATCGGATCGGCTGCACTTCCCTTTCTCGACTGGAGCAAACCGGCTTAACAACAACCGATTGCCAGCCTGCAGATCATTTTCTCCAGTAATCCAGCCTTTCTCTCTTACTTTCTTTACACCCAGCTCAGCCAGAACTTGCAAAGCAGTAGTTAGGGTGTTGCAGAAACCTTTCCCTCTCTTACTTTCCCTCCCTCTCTTCCACTTTTCACATTCATTTCTTGTCTCCCTTCACTTAATTTTTCTGTGTCCCCCCCTCCCCTTATTTTAATTTCTTGGTCTATCTAGAGTTACCAGAAGTGTTCCCTCTAAGATGAGTTGGTGTGAGTTAGCTCACAGTTTTTTAGCCTCCAGTTCACACATTTTTGTCTTCGCTCAGGAAAGATGGCTCCAGAGCAAACTCATTTATGCAGTAGCCAAATCGCTCGCTCACAACTTTAATGCCAATAGCTCACAAAGAAGAATTTTTGCTCACAAGACTCCACAGCTTAGAGGGAGCATTGGTTACCAGATGTCCTCCCTCCCTCCCTCTTCTGGGCTGTTTTTTAAAAACTGATTAGAATGTCCCCTTTTTGGGTTGGGAGGCTGAGCCTGTTTTTCCCTATAGTCTCCCAGTGGAGGCAAGCTTCAGCCTAAATGGTAGGGGTATTTAAAGTGAGATTTGTCATAGTGATCAGTCGAGAAATATGTCCTCCTTTTTGTTTTTCAAAATAGGGTAACCCTAGCTCATCCCTGTCCCGCTTGGTGACAGACTATATTAAAGGCCACTTCCGCATTGTCATTTTTATTTATTTATTTATTTATTTTATTTTTGGGATTT
>NW_015165837.1:714806-723228 GCF_001447785.1 Gekko japonicus | reverse complement strand
GTGTCCTTAGTGCTTCAGGGTGCCCCCCCCCCCATGTGTTTTTCTCTCTCTAGTAGTCCCAGGAGGAGCAAAACACATGTGGAAAAGCAATAATGACAAATGAGTGACAAAAATGACAGTGTGGAAGTGGCCTAAAGTGTAGTATAGTAGCAAACCTTTGTTAATATTATGAAGAGAAGGCACTGTACATTGCACTGATTCTGCTGGGCTTCTAACCCCCCCTCCCCCGCTTTCACTGTGATTCTGTGCTTGACATCAGCTGGCATTGCCACAATGTCACTGACTTCTGCTAGGCAGTGTACATTGCACTGGTACTGCTGGGTACTCTGTACATTGCACTGGTTCTGCTGTGCTTGCAAAAATGCCCCCCCTTCAATTTCTACTGCAGATATTCTCTGACTTTAGTCCTTTGGAAACAATTGAGAATGGGGGCACCTTCTTTGAGGGGTTGCGTGATTTTTAACATCCAGCCTGATGAAGCTTGTGATCACCATTTTGTGATGCTTTGGCTAGTGTTAGTAAACGTTAGGACAAAGGCAGACTCCTAGCTCTCAAAAATGCCTTGTAGATGCTTAGGATGGTCAACTCTTGGGCTTCAAAATGAAGAACAGAGACCTTCCCAAATGCTTGCTCAGAACAGAAGTGGTATGATGGAATTTGTTGTTGTTGTTGTCAAGCCACATCTGATTTATGGTGACCCTGTAGGTGGTTTGCCATTGCCTGCCTCCATGCTGGCCCTACTTAGCTTCTGAGATCTGACAAGATCAGGCTATCCTGGGGCTGTCCAGGCCAAGGGTAGGCTGAGAGTCATGTGACTGGCCCAAGGTCACCCAGCAAGCTTCCATGGCACGAATGGGGATTTGAACCTGGATTTCCCAGCTCCTAGTCCAACACTTTAGCCACTACACCACACTGGCTTTCATGACCGAATAGTATGTTGGAATCTGATTTTTTTTTTTTTTTACTGGCATGATTATATACATGGAGTTAAATGAAATACATTTTTCACTGTCTGTGTTTCTTTTCTGGCCATTGAAACAAAGTTTGGGTCCATTGGCACATTTAAGGCTTCAGACCAACATGTCTATCCACCTGAATCTATTTTCTGGCCATTATAGTTATTTGTTTTATTTCATGACTATTACTGAAAATAATTTTGTCGTATAGAAGAAGGGCCCTGACCTGGATAGCCCCACTCTTGAATCAGCACAATGTCTTTTGGACAGCCCAGGCCAGATGTGACTGAAGGTTATGATGAGAATCTGAGTTAGCAAACCTCAGAAAGAATTATGGAGCCAGAAATTCAAGGCCGCCTGCCAGTCATGGTTTCCAAGGCTGGACTGGATGAATGAGTCCTCTGAGTCTACTTTAGGATTCCTTGTAACTTAACCAAGGCCTTTAATGTATCATACCAGTGACCAGAGGTCATTTCAGGGGGGATCACGGGGGATCGCAGTTCCCCCGGGTGAGGTACGGGGGTGGGGCACATGACGAATCCCCGCCCCCTGCTTCCGGCTGCCCCGCTTCCGGCCCTCATTCAGCCAGGAGGAGGCAGGAGAAGAGGGAGGGTAAGTTGCTTCCTCCCTGCCTCTCCCCACCCCTGCCTGCCTGGGGCCAGGGAGGGCCTTCGCAGGGCTTCCTTGCACTCCCGCTGGCCTTGCAGGTCCACCGCCGGGGCCCTCATGGGGCTCGGCAGTGGAGCTGCAAGGCCGGCGGTGGTGGCCGGGACCGTTGGGTTGGGGTGTGTGGCCTTATGATGCACTTCCGGTGATGTCAGGGGGTGTGGCCTTATGACACACTTCCGGTGATGTCAGGGGTGTGGCATATGCTAATGAGTTATGCTAATGAGTTCCCCTAGCTCTTTTTCTACAAAACGACCCCTGCCAGTGACTGTGTAGGCATGTGCAAAGAAGTAGGTGACTACTAAAGAACAATAAAGCACCCAAAGGGTCATTTACATTCAGAAATGGGCTTCCACACATTTGGATTAGGACCCACTAGTGAAAAGCTTGTTTGTGCAAAGGGAGGCACTTAACATGTAACACCTAAGAAGCACATGTAGTTTCCATGCTGAATTTAGGGACAATCAAAAAGGGAGCCAAGAAGTCCACTTGTCCACAGCCTAAAGCTCAAAGGGAGTACGGGGTGTGTGTGTGTGTTACATTAAAAGCGATTGTTACATTAACAACAAAATAAATTATATTTTACTTTCTCTTTTGGGTACCTTGTTTTGTTTTCATGTTTCATCATTTTGAGAGAGAGAGCGCTCAAAAGGTGGCAATGGCCCTGGCCTCTCTGGACCTTAGAAAGATCCTGGTTGAATTAGTGGTATAGAACGTGCACATTCCCTTACCAATGGCTGATTGAGATGAGATCTGACCATTCTGATCACCAGTTTAAGAAGGCTGGGACTAAAACTAAGTCCCATCTTCTGTGTCAGACAATGAAACGGCCAGTACTGTTGATGCTAACCAGTTATTGAGTGGAAGCACTTTCAGAGTCTGTGGCTATAGCATCTAAAGGATCCAAAATAGCTGTATCCTGCCTTAGACTCAAGACAGTTAACAATGCATAGCTAGCATTTGCCTATAAATGTGATGATAGGGTCAAATGGTGTTGCAGAAAATGAAAAGAGACAAATTCATGAATATAGGAGAGGAAAGGGGAGTGATACAGAGCAAAGAAGGAGAGAAAGCATAATAGAGAAAAGGAGATCAAATTCAAGCCATAAAGAAACTTGGAAGGGAAGCAGCAAAAAGTGAGTGTTCAGATGCAACTACACAAAGCAAATTCCGATTTATTCAAAAGTAGGCCCCATGCGAGGCAGTGGGGCTTACTTTGGAGTAAATGTGCACAGGAGTACAGCCTTAAAGAAGGAAAAAAGAGTAGAAGCACCTGCTGGCATGAAAATGCTTGCACAAGAATAAGGATAATTCCGGATGGGTAGCCACATTAGCCTGCAGCCACAAAATAAGCAGGAGTCCAGGCAGTATCCAGAGCAGTGTTCCCTTTAAGCGGAGTTAGTGTGAGCTAGCTCACAGTTTTTTAGCCTCAGCTCACAGATTTTTGTCTTCACTCAGGAAGGGTGGCTCCAGAGCAAACTAATGTATGCAGGAGCCAAAGCGCTGGCTCACAACTTTAATGCCCGTAGCTCACAAAGTAGATTTTTTTGCTCACCAGACTCCACAGTTTAGAGGGAACATTGATCCAGAGTAACAAGATTTATTCCAGCACAAGCTTTCGTGAATCAGAGCTAACTTCATCAAATGAATGAAGTATTCATCCATTAGGCAGATTGTTGTTGTTGTTGTTCAGTCGCACAGTGGAGTCCGACTCTTCGCGACCCCATGGACCAGCTCCCGCCAGGCAGATACATTTATACTAAAAGCTGCAGACAACAGAAATGGGGACGGGGGATGTTTGAGAGGCTAGTGATCAACATGTATCTGCACACCCATCTATTGCACATGTATACACATCAGGATTGGCTGCAGCTCCCTAGAGTTCACACTTGAATTTGTCTATGCATATTTTAAGAACATTGTTTAAAATCCCTCTAGTTACTCTTGAACAGGTGAAATAATCCAGAATCACAATGATCCTGTCCCCCTGCTGCTGGCGCATTCTGATCTGGACAGCACCGATGGATGGATGGGACAGCTGGGACATTACCTATATTTTCCATCAGATGTCTTCTTTAGACAGTCTTTCAGGCCCTTCTTTCCCATGCAGTTGCAGCAGCTAGTAGTACCTAATGGCAATGCACCTGATGCCTGGATAGCAGAGAACCCATGTAGAAGAAGCAAAGGAAAGAGAACGGCCCTTCAGCTAGCCAGAGGTGGCCAAACTGTGGCTCGGAAGCCGCATGCGGCTCTTTCACACATACTGTGCAGCTCCCAGCAGGGTGGCTGAGGAAGTCAAATATCATTCGCAAACAAATATCATTGGACAAATAAATATCATTGTCAGTATCTGCTTTTACCGCTTTTGTTATTATATTTGGCAGTCTCATTTAATGTTAATAAAAAGCCAATTTGCATATATACCAGTAAAAACGTGTAATATCTGTTCATGTCTTGCGGCTCTCAAACATCTGACGTTTATTCTATGTGGTTGTTACGTCAAGCAAGTCTGGCCACCCCTGAACTAGACTGTTCTTACTCCGGGTTGGTGACACTTCCCGCCTCTGCAAAGGGGACGTGCGTAAAGCAAGGTGCCTCTCGGCCACGAGATGGCACTCTTAGAAAAGACTTCAGCATCTCTTGCTAGCGTTTGGAGATGCTGAAAATAACTTGTGGGTTTTTGTGTTTTTTTTAAAAAGCCGCCTCTCGTTCTTCCTACGTGTCTTGATGGTCCTGAGGTTCCTTCCTGTCCCGAGAGCGCGAGAGGCTGCTCCAATAAAGCAAACTACAAACTCAGCAGAACACGAGTTGGGGTTTATTTGACTGCTTTCCCAGCCCAGCGCGCCGCCGCCACAGGCTCCTGCCGTGACCACTTCAGCCCGCCAGTACCTCCCTCCCGCCCCCCCCCCCCGGATCCCCGAGCCCCAAACAATGAGCAGATTGTGCGAGGCCGAGCCGGCCCCGGCTTCGTTGCTCAAAGCTCCCTGGACTCTCCGCTCCGGATGTTCCAAATATAAACCACGGAGGAGGAGGAAAGCAAAAGAAAGTCCGGGGAT
Source organism: Gekko japonicus (assembly GCF_001447785.1). Classification (NCBI taxonomy): domain Eukaryota; kingdom Metazoa; phylum Chordata; class Lepidosauria; order Squamata; family Gekkonidae; genus Gekko; species Gekko japonicus. Next base: position 718,550 of record NW_015165837.1, on the reverse strand, counting down.
CGGGTTGGGGCTGGCGCAGAGATGGTGGGGCAGCAGCCGATCGGCGGAGAAAGGCAAATGACGCGCGTCCAGGCAAGCAGGCCCACCATCACAAACAGGGGCGCTTCTTCCTAGAGGGTGAAAGAGGAGGGGGGTGGCGGCTGGGGGGTGGCTGGGAGTTGCCCCCCCCCGCGTGCTGTTTGAAACAAGGGTCAGGTCAACTCCTTCTCCTCAGGCAGAACTCCACCCAATGGGCGTTGAGAACACGAGTCCCATAGGTCATTGTGACCACTTAAACCGGAGTAGAAAATAGCCACGACGCACCCGGATCGCATCATGGGACCCGGAGTAGATCCAAAGGCAAGGTGCGCCGTAGCGCTCTGCCTCTGAACCGAAGCAGCCCCACAAACTGGTTAGCCCCTGCTGCCCCATGCACACTCCCTTGAAGTAAGGTCCAGGGGGGAAGGCACGTTGGCCTGAAGCAGCAGAACACAAGTTCGTGCCCAGTGGCACCTTGAAGACCAAGGGGCATAGGCTTTCGTGTGCAGGCACGCGTCTTCAGATACTTGCTGTAAGTGACATTGAAGTCCTGGGCCCCACTTCGGGGACTGACGCTGTGGTGCCTTGAAGCGATTTCAGGTCAACCCATGATGGGAGCTGGAGAAAAGTAACCCGTTTGGGTTTTACACGTATGTCCCTTACTGGAAGAACACTGTCAGATTTTGCACAGAGAGCTTGTGGAGGACCCCCGGGGGGGGGAGGGTAGCAAAACACACATACATCTCCACGCGCTTGTGGCCACGCAGCTTGATCTATTTCTCAGGCCACCCTCCCCTCGGTTTCTGCCTTGCCCGGGCCTGTTCAAATGCACTTCGCAAGAATTTATGGCATCGCGATTTATGGTTTCCGCGTCCCTGCATCTGGCCAACCCCCCGCCAGAAAAGGCAACGCGATCCTGCCCGTCGGGTGTCGAGCGGACAGTAGAAGACACTCGTCCAACCTTCTCCCCGCATTCATTCTTCTCTCTCTTTTAAAAAAGTTATTATTTGCCATTGATTTAGGGAAAGCGATTCCTATAATTAAACGGTTAGGGATTTGCCTAAAGAGCGGCAGCCCCGTCCAAAGCAAACAAGCCGCCCGGGTCCAGCACGGCCGGCCCGAGCGGCAGGAGCGACCCAGCTGGCTGCGAGATCTTCCGGAAAGCAAACAGTCTAAATCTGGAGAGTAAACAGCCTGCCGAGGAGAAGCCGCGCGCCCCTCTCCTCTCCTCCCCCCTCCCCACCGGCCACGGCAAACAGCCTCGGATTTGTTTGCCGGGTGTCTACCGAAGGAGAGAGAAAAAATAACCCTCATCCTTTCCTCCCCCCCCCCCAAGCAATTGTGAACGGGGGGCTGAAACGATCCCCAGCATAGAGATCCTGACCATAGGCGCGGGGGGAGGGGGGGGCAAAGAGGGTCTACTATGAGTGACACTGTTCCCAACCTAAGTCTGCTTCGAAATGCTTTCTTTGACCGCCACCCCTCCAGAATTGTTGCAAAGGAGGGTGCGGGATGGTCCCTGGAACGTCCCTCTGGGGCCTTACTCCCTTAGGATCGCAATCTCAGCCCCCCCGGTATTAATGAGACTCGTCTATGGCAATGCTGGTGAACTTGGGGGAAGTTTCAAAAGAACTCCGAGGAAAAGCACACGTCCTAGGCCACACTTTTACAGTCTTTAGTATAAAAGAAGCAGACAGCGGGGGTGGGGCGATTGGGATCGGGATCTCGGTTGGAGGGGGGGACGCTTCCTCGCCTTGTTTTCCCGATAGAAATCGCCCCCGGGAGCTGTTCTTAGCGGGTGGGGGGGCAGGACCCAGGCAAGCTTGTGTTCTTGCTGGAGGAGGGGTTCTAGGAAGAATGCTATTGGGGGGCGGAGGAGAAGGGGTCCCCGAAGAATGGAATTCGGGGGCACAGTTGGGGAGACTCAAGGAACGTCGGCTGGAAGGCAAGCCCGAACTCCTCAGATCTCGGGAGCTAAGCAGGGCCTATCCTGGCAAGTGCTTGGATGGGAGACCTCCAAGGAATACCAGGGGCGGGAGGCAGAGGCAGACTACCAAGCCACTTCTCGGAGCATCCTCCATGTCCCAGTGCGAGTCGCCCATGGTCGCCATGACGTCCAGGCACAGCACGCATATGCGCACCCGCGAGCGCACCCCCACACACCCCCATATGCAAAAAATTACCTCCCCCCCAAAAAAAAAGGAACGTCGGCTGCAAAAGATGCTTCCAAGAGCAGCTGTCGCAGCAGCAAACATCGTTCCCCTCCCTCTTTTGGAGACGACACTTCCTACGACTTCCCACCTCCTAAAAACAAAAAACCAGAACGCGCTCCAGGAGACACGCACCGAGGCAGCCCACGACTTCAGTCTCCGGAAGCCTCTTTGAGCGGAACGCCCCCGTGGAGTCTCGCATGTGCCCCTTGCCTTGGGCGAGTCTCGCGGGGGGGATCAGCGGAGAACATTCGAAGCCCCCCCCCTCCCCTGGGGCGATCAGCAGCACCGGGGAGTTTCAGACACAGACTCACTATGTGTAATCCGCCTTGAGTCAAATGTTTGAGTCCTGTGGTACCCTTTAAGACCCATCATCTTCTAGAGATAACCGGTGGGGGAGGACCTCACTGGACTGGTCATTCAAAGTCCGGTCCCAACGCCTGTTTACTCAGCGCTGGGTGCTGCAGGGGCTTGCTTCCAAATCTACGAGCAGAGGTGATGCACAAGAGTTCAGTGTGCTATGGTCCTCCCACCAGTTCCCAATAGCCCTCTGCGGCTAGTTTTCATTTTATTCCGGAGCGGTTGGGAAAGGTTTACTGCGGGTTAATCAGGGGTAAAATCCAAAGTAATTGACCTATTGATATTCCGGGGAGCTGAATTTCCAGTCCTTATCGTGTATGCTCATTTAGTGCACATTTTTCAGAATGCAGAAATACTCTCCCCCCCCCCCCAATTCCCGTCGAATCTGTTCCGTGTGTCTTTATTATGCCCATTTTTCAGACCGAAGGACTGAGGAGGAGACTTTGAGGGCCCTCCCAGGCTGAATCAAGAGAGGAGGGGAAGTCTCCCTCCCTCCTGCGCGGGGCCCGCGGGGTGTGTGACGCCTGAGGCGGTTTTAAACTCATTCGGGAGCCCCCTTGACAGACCTTCAAACGAGGGACGACACTCCTTGTCAGGGAAATGGGTGGCTTTACTGAAAGGGCCAGAGCATGCCCTCTCCCCAGAGCCCAGAGGAACGCCAGCCTCTTCTTGTCTCAAAACAGGGTGCCGAGGGGGTGGGTGCCTGGGGTCCCACCAGCAACCCCCCCCTCTCTAGAATCCTTTCTGCTCCTCCTCCGGACTATTTACCTCGCTCTGTGCATTGCCAAAGTCTCTTCCCCCACAGCCCCCCTCCCCTTCCCAACCCCAAAGACAATGGGGCCGCTGGATATTCCCTCGGCAAGGCAGTTTGAATGGAACTTTTTTTGAGAGAGGGGGGGGGGAGAGAGAGCGAGAGAGAGAGAGGACGACGACCAAGCCGTGGCGGCAGCGGCAGCAGCCGAGCGCTTTGTTGTGCTAAACTCGTTGGACGAGTTAGGGTGTCGCTGGCTGCTCCTGATTGCTCTGGCCAATGGAACCCGATCCACCCCGCTGTGCGTAAGAGCGCAATTAAGGATTTAACCAAGCCTCTCCGCTCCCTGCGAGCAGTCTGCCAGAGCCAGCCCCAGAGAGCTCGCCGCCGCCGCCGCCGCCTCCC
>NW_015165837.1:707956-714158 GCF_001447785.1 Gekko japonicus | reverse complement strand
GGGGGGGGGGAGGGCGCTGGGAGTCGCCGCGGGGGGAGAGGGAGGCCGAGTTCGTGAGGGGGGACCGGAGGGTGTGGAGGAGGCTGCAAGGACGGGTTCGATCTCGCCGCCCCCGCCTCCCCCGAAGGGCTTGAACAGCCGGGCTAAGATTAACTTGCAGCTGAGCAGAGGAGTCCGTGCCACACATGGAGAAGGGCGGTTAAGCAGCTTCCTTGCGGTTCCTCCGGCAGCAAACTCCGGAAAACCCACTCCGGACTGCGCCGGGCCGCCCCAGCCCTCCCCTCCCTTCCTCCTCCCTTCCTCCCCCCCACGAAGGACTCGCCCGTCGCCAGTCCGAGGCGACCCACGGCCTCTCCAGCCCACTCCTGCCTCTGGCCTGTCTTCTGCTGCAGTCCTGCACAGGGGTCTTTTTTTTTTAAAAAAACCAAACAACGTTAAACTTTATGGAGTTTTAATTTAAGAAATAAATAAATAACGAGAGCTTGCTTGACTTGTCGGGCCCGGCCGCGCGCGTCCATCTTTCTTGCCGCGGGCTGGGCTGACTCTCGAATGCCCGGGGCGCGTTCCGCATTTGTAAAAGGAACCAGACGCATCTGCGCCTCTGGCGCGCTCGCGCGGGCTCGCTCGCTCTCTGCCCCCTCCTCCCCCCCCCCGGCCGATCGGCGGCGAGATTGTCGGGTATACTCGGCTCCCTGTCTGGGCCGGATCTGGCTCCTCTGGGCTCCAGGCGAGGAGAAGGGGCTCTCCCTTTGAACTCTCCAGCCCGCCGACTCGCGCGTCCCCCCAGCCCCTGGAGGAGCCTCCGCTACGCTAGGCCGGGGAAGTGCGCGGCCCTGCCCTCCGGGAGGGAGGGAGAGGGGGAGAGCCGGAGCGCGCCCTTCTGGCGAGACAAGACCGCCAAACCGAGGAAGCCCGGGCGGGACCGTTCGTGGGTCGGCCTGTCTCAGAACACCGCGGTCGGAGCCTCGCCCGGCCTCTCTCCTCCTCTGTAAAACTGTGGGGTGAAAAGTAGGACTTCATAGCGGAGGAGGCAGCCAGACGCTAGCTTAGCCTGCCCTCCAGCAGGCCCCCTGGTCGGATACCACCAGCCCGCAGCTTACCCGGCCAGTCTCCCTCCCCTCCCCGTGTTGCTGTGTGTCTCCGGCGGGGCCTGAGCCGCTGGCCTGGGGACGGGGTTGGCCAACGGACCGGTCGGGGCCAGGCTGGTTCCCTCGCGGCCTACTGGGCCCCGCCGCGATCCCGGGTCTGGGCTCGGCGTCCTCCGGCCCCGGTCTGACCTTCCTCTCTCTGTCCTTTTGCTTCCAGAGAAAGAGGTGGCTGAGCCGGAGGTGAGGATGGTGAACGGCAAACCAAAGAAAGTGCGCAAACCAAGGACTATTTACTCCAGTTTTCAGCTGGCGGCCTTGCAAAGGAGGTTCCAGAAGACTCAGTATTTAGCCCTGCCCGAAAGAGCCGAGCTGGCGGCGTCGTTGGGCCTGACCCAGACACAGGTAAGGGAACTCCCAGGAGCAGGGCCTGGTTCTGCCGCCGCCCGCGGGTCCTTCCCCTCCCGGCACAGGTGGTTCTTCTTCTCTCCTCTTTGTCTCCGGCGTTTGTCTCTAAAGGCAGGAAGAGGGCCCAGGGCTCGGCTTGCCTCCTTCCTGGGGCTTTTGCTTTTGTCTCGCCGAACCCAGTCCCATCTTCTCGAGAGGAGGGGGGTGGTGGTGTGGATTTTGGACCTAAATTTGTTTCGGGTTTTTCGACGCGGCTCGTTGCAGATCCGCAAGGCCTTCTCCTGCGATTGGGGTCAGGGTGAAAGTTGGCCGTCACGAGGCTTTGGGCGCCGCTTTCCTGCCACGTAAAATACTCGAGAAATGCTGGGCTAGCGCCACGCCGGTCCTCTACCAAGGGTTTACTGGCAGGGTCTTGTGGTGTTGTTGTTTGTTTGTTTGTTTGTTAAAAAAACCACGTCGCTTTGTTTTGCTTCAGGCTCCTCGATCTTGTTGCTGGGGAGGGGGGGCTGCGCGTCTGGGCCGCGCTTGCGGGGGGGGGGATTTTCAGTTCATGGGAGCCCCCCCGCTCTCTGGGGTGAATGGCGTTACCACGGAACTGGGGCCCTGGCTGGCGTTAGCCGGGGCTGGGGCGGGCGGTGAGCAAAGCACGCTTAGAGAGCCGGATCCGCTCCTTTCCCCATGGAGCGTTGGCACCCGGCGGTGTTGCGACGGCTCCTCTCTCGCGCCTGTCTTTGTGCCATGGAACCACCGAGCTGGGCAGCTTCGGCAGACCAGGCCTCATAGCCCCAAAACAGGTTTTTTTAAAAATAAAAAAAAATGTGCATGAGCAAGGCCAGGATCCTGCTCTTCTAACATCTGGTGGCGCAAGAGAGACTGTTGACAGACTGGCCTGTCCGGAGAAGACGGCTGCTTTCCCTCTGGAGAGCGACTCCGTCTCCGGAGAGAGCCAAATTAATCCGTCGACATCCTCCTCGACGTCGGTGAAGCCTATTTCGGCTCTACCACGGCGGCGTCCGAGGGCTGCGTGCGGCCCGGAGTCTTGCTTTGGTCGGGGGAGGGCAACCGGGCCCGTTGATTCGCACGGAGCTTCCAGCCGGGCCGCCGCCCTCCGCCTCCCCGAGAGTCAGACGACTCGGATCGGGGCAGGGGAGGGTCAGAGCCGCCGGTGATGGCCAGGGCCGTGTCCTTCGGAAGTCAGCGGGCCCAGGGCCGAAGTGTGGCTTGGGTGCGCGTCTACGGTAGCTTGTCGCTTGACGCCGAGCCTTGACGTCCTCTCGGGCCGGTTCCTCCCTTGACTTCTGTCCCCTCTTCCTCCTCTAGGTGAAGATCTGGTTCCAGAACAAGAGGTCCAAGATCAAGAAGATCATGAAGAACGGCGAGATGCCCCCGGAGCACAGCCCCAGCGCCAGCGACCCCATGGCCTGCAACTCCCCCCAGTCCCCGGCCGTGTGGGAACCGCAGGGCACCGCCCGGTCCCTCAGCCACCTCCCGCACGCCTCCAACCCGTCGCCTGCCTCCGCCTACCTGGAGAACTCCTCGTCCTGGTACCCCAGCGGGAACTCCCTCAACGGCCACCTGCCGCCGCACGGCTCTCTACAGCACCCCTTAGCCCTGGCCGCGGGGACGATCTACTAGGCCAGGACCGGCTCGCCTTCAGACCCGCCGCCCCCTTTCCTTCCTTCTTTCCTTCCTTCCTTCCTTCCAGGCAGCGTTTTATTGATAAGTGGAAAGGGGGGGAAATGCGAAAGGGGATTTTTGTTGATGTTTTTTGTTTTTCTTTTTTATTTTTTGGAAGGGAAAGGAAATTCTTCATGACGAAATGTGTAAAGCTTGTGCATGTAACTTATTGCATTTCAAAGGAAACTTCCCCCACCCCCCTCTTTTTTAAAGAAAAAAAAAACACAGACGGACTCTTTGGGTTGTTTCATCACCTGTGGACACTTTCAAAGGTGCCTTGAAATCTTATGACCTCAATTTTTTTCCAGAGACTTTTTTTCAATGTCATTTTAACCCTGTAAATAACTGTAGATAGAGGAATTAAACTGTATATTCTGAATAAATAAAATTATTTCCATCATGAGAACAGGGGGAAAAAACACAAAAGACATGTTAGCCAATATTTCTTTCCTCCGCTTGCTAAGGGGAGTAGTCCGGGAGAAGGGGTGCAGGATCTCTCCCCCCCTGCCCTGTTGTTGTTGCGGGTACTCATTTTTGTTCGGATTTGTCTTTCTGTTGTTGTTTTCCCCTCCCTCTGTCCAGTAGGCCCTGCTGGCCTGAAGCTGCACCCACTCGCAGGTTAAAACACGCCCTCCCTCCCTCCCCCATTAAAACTCCGGGCAGGCGGCTCCTTTCAGCTCCTTCACAAAAGCCAGAGAGCCCCTTGAAGCGAAATGGCCTCGAATGGAGAGACGCGGGCTGTGGGGAGAACCTGCCCCCGAGTAACCCAGCGATGCCTCTTTCTCGCTCTCTCCTCTCGACCATAAAAGCAACCGCCCGAAAGAAAGCCGGCTTCCCATCAGCTAATTGTACAAATTGCATTTCCTTCCAAAGGACAGGACAGGACAAGGAGCCAAAATGGAGCTCTTCCCCCCCCCCTCTCCTTGGTCTGCGTTGGAGACAAAGGCCATCGGGCAAAACAGCGGCCGTTTGTGAGCTCTCAGCCTTTTCTTTAAAAAGTAGATCGGTGCAGACCTTTTCCTCCCTCTGCTCTCGGAGAAGGCCCGAGACTGGGGAGAGGCCCCGGGGCGGCCACCTGATCGAGGGGTCCTTCCCACTGGGGTGTCCTTCCCGAGCACACCCGGTGAGCAAGGCGCAGTTTCCATTCCTGGACTCTTTTTTTACGCAGAACATTTTTAAAAAAACAAAAACTCCGACCCTGAGTAAGTGGCCTGTCTTTAATCACGTCGGGGCCCGATCCAGAAAGGTTGCAAATAACCTACAGGAAGATCCATCCGGGTACCCCCCCCCCTCTTCCGAATTCTACCCGCCTTCCCTTTAAAATCTGCTTTAGAAACCGGTCGGTGTGTTATCCGGTGGTAAAACGGCAGCAGTAAATGCGCGGGGGGGGGGAGGGGGGATTAGAACAGTGAAAAAAATTGCATCCTGCCATCTGAGGATTTCAATAAGAGCCGTTCCAGGGTTGGGAGACAAGACCTGAAAAGGCACGCTTTGTAGCCCGGAGCCAAGTTACCTGTCTCTCGACTCTCGCCCTGCTCCTCTCCTCTCCTCTCCCCTCCCCCGCCCCCTTTCTTTCAGGCCTTTTTTTTTTTTAAACCATTCTATTTTTCAGTTCAGCACAGCCAAGCAAGGGTGCCGTGAAACAGGTCTGGGAGAGCAGCAGTCGGTTTTAGAACAACAGGACGGGATCTTGGTTTTTGTGGCGTTTCCCTGGATTTCAGGCGGGCGCGCGAGCGCAGGCGCGTGCCCGCGGAGGCAGGCCTACCTAAGACGCCTGGCTCCATTGTTCTTGGATCCCAGCGGCTGAGCGTTCCCTTTCGGTGGGGGAGGGGGGAGATGCGAGGTAAACTGTTCACAGACACACTCCCTGCTTTACTGCTGTTTTCTTCTGTCCATATTTAGCAGAAGCGGTGCATCTTAGGAAGGATCTGAGGTGTAAAACACGAGGAAATGTCCCCGGGCCTAAAACGACCCACACCCCCCCAATAAGGGTGTTATAGGAGTGGTGGGATCTTTCTTCCTCTCGCTCGCTGCCTTTCCCTCCATGTTCCCTTGTGTGATGATGATGATGATAAACTCGAGTAGGAAGCATCTTTTTCGTGTTCTGCTCAGCGCGATGGACGAATGGAGGCAGCAGAAAGGGTGGGGGTGTGCTTAGAAAAACTCGAGAAGGCCTCCTCTTGCGGAGGGAAAGGATTGGTGTCGCGTAACCGGGGGGGGGAGGGCTCTTTGGGCCTGATCGACCGGGCCCTTGAGGCTCGTTTTGGTTCTGTTCTGCCAGCGAAGGCGAACCGCCCCTTCTCCAGCCAGGCCTTAACATATGTACAGGAGCAAGGGCCCCTTCCCCAGGATCTCAAAAGTCCTCGCTCTGCCCGCCCGCCCCCCAGTCTACAAAGGGTGCTAGGCCCATAGGATCGGGTCCTCTGCTCCTTAACTGCTTTCGATGCCATCATTAAAGTGGGGATTGTCTCGAAGAAAGGGAATGCTTCCCCTTGTCTGATCCTGGAAGCGCTCAAATAAGAGGCGCGGTCTGCATCAGGAGTCCCGCATGGTTTCTGCGGGCACAGAGGGAGAGAGTGGCAGGGTACCACCCCAGAGTGAGAGTGCGTGTGTGTGTTGCTGAGCATGCCCCTCTAGACGACTCCACCACCCCTGGATTACCAAAACCCGGCAAGGACACATTTTTTTTGTCTTGGGGGGGGGGTCATTTGATTGTGCCCTCCCTCCCTGAGCAGCAGACAGGAGACGCAGCAGTGCTCTGTACGTGGTGGACTCGGCTTTCCCCAAGTTTTCTTCCCCTCCCTCCCTGCCTCCCTCCCTGCCTGCCTGCCTGCCTGGCGTCGCTTCCAAGTGAAGCTGGGGCGGCCGCGGGGAGAAGGGAGCCGAGAGGAGACGCATTCCTGTGGGTGCCGAGCGGCTCCAGAGCCGAGCCACAGGGCCTTCGCGGAGGACACAGACCGGGGACGAGAGGAGCCCACAAACTTCGCCGGCCTTGATCTGGCTCTTCTGGCCGGGAGCTCCACCCCGGGGCT
>NW_015165837.1:705837-707788 GCF_001447785.1 Gekko japonicus | reverse complement strand
CACCTCGTCTGCGTTTAAAGGCAGGACAAGCGCCCTTCAACCCTCCACGCGTCCTCAGCTCAACCCGGAGCCCTCCGTCGTCTTCTCCCCGGGAAGGCAGTCCCACTCCCCGTGGCGTGCCGCTTCTTTCACGCGGGGGTCTACTCCGCCCGCCCACCCTGCGATGGGCACCTCACGGGCACCAGGAGTGTCTCCCTCGCCCTCGCGGCAAATCGCCTCCCTGCCCCGCTTCAATCGCTCCCAGTGGGCCTTTTTGAGGTGGGCCCAGGAAAGACCGGCCAGGACCCTGCGGAGAGCTCCAGCTCAGCCACGGCAGTCCGCTTTGCGGGGAGGGGGGGGGAGCACACCATTACAGAAGGTATCTTTTCTGTAGGCCTCCGACCAGTCAGAGCAACGCGAGGGGGAGACTGGGAGGGATTGGAAGACACAGACAGACACCCCCCAGAGGGGCGGGGTCTCTGGGCTGAATGGGCCGGGAGGCCGCGACTCGACGGTCCCGCTCCCTCCATCGGGTGGGCGCAAACGTCTGCCCGTGCCCGGAGTATTACGCGAGTCCTCTGGGGAGCCCTCCGCGCGTCCCAAGGCCAGATTTTACAGCAAGCCACCAAATGCCAGACGTTACGACCTTTAACCAAAATGAAAACACCTTAACAAGCCCGGAGCCGTTTATGCCTTCTCCGGGGGCGCCCAGCCAGCTTCCAGCTTCCGCGGCCCGCGACAGAGGCGCTCTTGAGGGCGGCGGCGGCGGGGTTAACCCTTTCTAACCTTCCTCTGCACCTGATCGGAGGAGGGGAAAGAAAGCAACTGTGAAATCCCATTGAAAAGAAGCACCGTCGTCGTCGTCCCCCCAGCTACAGTGGGACTGAAAATGGGGCGTTTTTCCGACGCCCTCTCTGTCCTCCCTGAGCTGCGCCCCACCCCGACACATAGCTCTCCCTTGTCCCCATCCTCTGCCCTGGCAGCAGCACCCCTTTCCCACTCTCTTCTCACACAACAGCCCGAAAAGGAGCGCAGATCGGAGACCCGACGGGGGAGGGGAACAGCAGTCCTGACAGGAAGGACTTCCAGGGGTGGCGGATCTTTTATCTGAGCATCCTAGTCTGCAGCTCAGTCTCTTGCTCTTGTATGGGGGGGGGAGGTCAGTCCCAGAAGGCCAGGGGGACACCGACTCCCCTTCACTTTAAAATGTAGGGGAAACACACACGCACACCCCATCCCAGGGCCTGCTTCTTGGTAAGACCGTGGTTGTGCACCGAGAGCCCGGCGTCTCTGCCTTTACCTGGGAGATTCGACTCCGCTCATTCGGAGAGACTCCAGTGCAGGTATGGGGGAAATCGGGCCGGGCCGGCTTCACTGGGGAAGGCCTCGTTTATGTCAAGAGGAGGGCTTCTCTCCCAATAGACTCTGGAGGAGCAGCCAGGCTCTCCCCCGGACCTTAGAGGCAGCTCGCTGGCCAGCCACGCGTCAGGAGTCGCCGCTCTGCTTCCAGATCCGCCTGGCTCGGGGTCGTCTCCGGCGCGGCGCAGGCGAGGGGCTCCCTCCGATGGGTCGCGCCAGGCACCGCCAGAGCCTTTAAGAGCACCCTTTCCCACATGCTGCCAGGGACAATAGACGAGCGCGCGACTCTTCGACAGGCTGCTCTGTTTAATTAATTGCAATTAAGACATGCCCGCCTAATTGCCTTTTGGGGTTCCCAAGGGCGCGTCCAATGAGGGGAGGCGAAGGAGGAAAAAAAACGAGTCTTCGGGCTCGGGTGGAGACGGCGTTGTCGTCACGGCGGCGCGAGCGAGGCCTGCGGCTCTCCCGATGAATTCCGAACCAAAGGGAGGCTCTCGGGCTTAACCCTTTGCTCGGAAGGAAGTCTGCGCCCCCCCACCCCCCCCAGCACGCCGCCTCCGACAGAGAGACACCCTCCACGGGACAAACAGGCCTCGCAGTCCGAGGCGCTCCG
>NW_015165837.1:699227-705823 GCF_001447785.1 Gekko japonicus | reverse complement strand
GGCATCTGGGGTCGCTGAGGGGCTCCGAGGCAGACCAGGCCGTAGAGTGGGAGACCCGCGGCCTTCCCGGCTGGCCGCTGTCGGCTGCTGCGCTGGAAGGTCGCATCGAAGAGGGCGCTTCGAGTGGGTGTGTGGGTGTGAATGGAGATTCCAGGGGAAACCTTGGGGACTGGTTTCACGTGAGAATCGGGGTACACCGTGGCCTGTCCCTTCCTGCCTCGCCTTCTGTTCCTTTCCCGCCTCCCCGACTGTACCCTGAAAAGAGAGGAGCGGATCCGACCGGCTGCAGACAAGCGGCCAGGGCCGTCGGCTCCTGAATCTACCACCAAGCCCCCCCCCCCCTCGCCCGTCAAGCTTTGGACGCGCAACGCTGCAGCCCCCTGATTTGCTGGGTTCCCGCTCTTCTGATTCCCCCCTGAATCAACGCAGCCTTTCTCTCTCTCTCTCTCTCTCTCTCTTTTGTCCTTATCAGTTTGATTTGATCGCTCCTGTTCACATTTCACTTTTGTATTTCCCCCCCTCTTCCTCTATCATTACTCATTGAGTGCCCCGTGAAATTACAATCGTACATTTACAGCTCAGCAACCCATTTGTAGTGGGGGGGGGGAGTCTAAATAATGGCCGAATTAGCCCTACTGGACAGTTTCAGATGTAACACTCTGTAATAATTATATTGCAGGCTGGATTAGGATGCTATTATCATAATCTGGACGTTTACAATTATCTGTAATTTGCAAAGATGCGCCAGGTCTTGATTACAGCAGTTTTTTTTTTTTATCAAGCTAACCATCACTAAACAGTGACAGTAATAACAGCTAATTTTGCTGGCAATATAAGAGGTGCTGGGGTGTGCAAACAATTTCACACCTGGATATGCTCAGTCAACCAAGAATATAGAGAAAGAGCTTCTGCCCTCAGACTCAGAAAAATATTCTCCACCGCTACCGTGCACTATACATTTCCTTAGACCCTCATCTCTGCTTAACAGATTTGCACGGGGGTAAGTTTTTTAAATATATATATATTCGTCTCCTCTACTTCCGTGTCTCTTTTCAGTGGTAGGTTTTCACTCTCCGGTGGCGCCTTGCTTTTAATTCTTTTTTTAAAAATGATTTTTGTAACCCTGCTCTTTACCACGGTTCTTTCCCCCCCTTTCCTCCTCTCCCAGACCTTTGTTTTATCAAGTCACGACGACCAGCATTTATTTATTTCGCGGTATGTCCCCCCCCCTTTGTGATTACTAGATAGGAATGCGGGGTTGCATTGCTGTGGGGTTGGCTCGTCAGTGCCGGGTCTCTCCCCCCCCCTTTATCCAGTTGACTCGACCTGTCGGTGCTGCGTGAGTCACAGGTTTAGAAAGAAAGGGAAGGGGGGGGTCTGGCTCCAACTCGGTAGGCGAAGGGGGGGCCGCTCTGTTAATGTCAGAGGGGTGTCCGTTTGGCAGCCACGAGTTCGGAGAACTTCTCATTCTGTTCCTACGATTTGTTCTATATAGATCCAGATCTCAGGTTCGAGATCTACCCTCCCTAGAGCCCCCCCCCCCAATCTGATGTACCTAGAGTAATTCACTCTGTGAGTTGGCGGTGGGGTGAGGCGAGCTATTGGAGTCTTAGACCTCAATCCTAAACATACTAATCTGGCAATAAGGCTACAGTTCTATGCATCCGCTCCTTGGCTGCAAGTCCCTTTGAGTCTAATAGGATATATTTCCTTGTACCCATGCCTCGAATCTGTTTTGCAACCCCCGCTAGGGCTTTCCCCCCCTAGGTAAATTTGGTAAGGATCAAAGCGCTCGCTGCCTTTCTTTTTTGGGCAAAGTCTTCTCAATATTGTCTATCAAGACCCATGACAAGAAAAGGACTTCGAATAAACCCATCTTTTCGCAGCACCGTTATCGCCTATAAACAGATCTAAAACTCCTTTCTGAAATTTGCTGGGGATGGGGGGAGGGTAAACCTCGGCTGCTTCTGCCTCAAGTGCTGTGAATCGTACTTGGCTGGACGTTCAGTGGATCTCTTTAACTTGTCGGCTGCAAAACACCGGCCCGGCTGTAGACTCCCTCCTGGGTTTGTTGGCTGCCCTGGAGGTGCCGATTACTCGGGGGCAACCCGGGCCCCTATAACGCCTGGGCATTTTGCCATCCAGGTCAGTGGCAGGTGGATTATCTCCCCCCCCCGCCCCGCCTTCCCAGTACATCTGTCTCTTGGTTTCCCCCGGGTATGTATCCCTTCGTACCCCTTCTTATTTAAGAAGCTGGGAATGTTGTTCCTTACGCCAGAACTTCGGAGGAGGGGGGGGTGGGGTGAGCAGGGAGGTATTCCGTTTACCCCAATGGGTTTTTTTGATCGACACCTAGGAGGGAGTCGGTGTTCTTGTGGAACGGCAGAACTGTCCCTCTCCGGTCCATAGATGACGCTGTTTCACGAGTCTCCCCCTTCGGTGGCAGCCGGGTGCTTGATGCCTTCGCGTCCTGCTCGCAGTTGCTGCTCACCGAGGCCAAGAGGCCTGCCTTGCTTGCAGCCCGTTTACTCAGCCGCACTCCTCTAACTGTGGTTGTAAACGCATCCTGTGTCCAAATCTAACTTCTGATCCTACTCCTAAAGTAACTTAAAACAGCTGGGGGGGGGGACGGGAGGGGGGAAGATGAGAAGGAGGCACCCCCTTCCTTTCCACCCAGATCCACTCCCCGCAAAATGAAGGGGACAACAGAACCTCTCCTGCCACCCACCTCCAGCGAAATGAGACGATAGAACCCTGAAAATGGTAATGGGGAGGTGAGTTCATGTGACTGCGCAGGTATCAGAGAGGGGAGGGCTACCCTTTCAAAGGGGGGGAGGTTTGAATGTGTGTATGAAGATGGACGGATGAACCCAGGACCCAGTGAAGCCAAAACACCAGCTATTCAAAATGTGGGCCAGGACCATTACAATTAATGGCCAACGAGTTCAGTGGAAGGAGTGCCTCCTTAACTCCCCGATCCTAAACACGTTGACTTACATCTGAGTAATCCTCACTTTTGAAAGCCTGCTCGGAACAGAGGTTCTGCTCCCGGAGGGACGGCTTGTGGCACAGTTGCAGCATCTTCCTTTTCCTGTGGTTCGGTTGGTTTTAGGCTTCCCCTTCATCAGGCCCTCTTTGGGGACCGGATAGCCTGGCTCGTCTACAAAGGGAAAGGCTACCCCGGTCTAAATGCCTGATAGCTTTCTCTCTCTAACACGCATCTGAATAAATCCCGTGAACCCCACAACCAGCTGTACCTCAGAAGCCTCTTCCATTCTTCCTAGCATTATAATTTTGGTTAATTTTCAATTTTAGGTCCTACGTCTCTGCAATTTGTGTATGAATAACAGAATAATTTCCCTCTTTTGTTTCGCCTTTCCTGTTCCTGAATCTAAATAAAGATGGCTTTTTAGTATTAAAAGTGGAAGAAAATTACAGGTAATTATCTTTGACGGTAAAAACGCTGTAATCAGCGGGCTACATGAAAAATTACTCTAATTATGGCTGCATTTAAGAGAATGGGGGAAAAAACCTTCTTATGGATAAAAACCTTAAATTGTCCCCAATGTCTGCTTCAAATTGGATGGCACTGCAGCTGGGGGCTTTGTTCACAATTGATCCTGGGGAGAGCTGAACCCAAAGTTTCACAGTGGGAATGGGGAGGGAGGAAAAAAGAAAAGAAAACATTTCCCCCTCCTAATGTAACAATGCGAATGGTAGAAAATGACAAGACTTGATCGGTTTTAAGCCATTCTGAAGACTGACTGAGCGTGGAAGTTGCTCAACAAAAAACCGGCGCTGGTATATTGGTAAGTAGACTTGGCTTTTGTGTCTAATTATAGTGACTGTCCTTTTGCACGACTGTATGTAGCTGTCATTATATGGAGCACTCTGAGGATCTCCATTGACTTCTGATAAATGGCTCAGTGGTTTCAAGGTTCATAATTTGAAGGATGCCCAGGGCTCTAGCCATTAATTCTCGCAGCATGGGGCATCCTGTTTGTGTGACGAAAGGGGGCTTTTCATGTTTCATGGTTTCTCGCCTTTGCGCGGCATAGGAAGGATATCATTCGCTCCGGACCCTGCATTGTGGACCGGGGCACCCGCGTCAGGCGCTCTGGAGCATGAGGCGGCTCCTGTGCCTGCGGAAAGCCCACCCACACAAGGCAGGCACCTCTCCCCGCGTACCCTTCTGGCTAGAACCCGCCGAAGCCCCCCAGAGTCGGAGGCGGCGGTCCCCACTCGGCTGTTAACACACAGCCCCTTGGGAAGAAGAGATACGCCCGCCAAGGTCCTGCAAGATCCGGCGTTCGCTTCCCAAGGGGAAGACGCCGGCGGCCCGGTTAACCTAAAGACGGCCCTTGGAAGCCAGTTTAGTTTTTATTGATTTCTGCGGAGGCGCAGCGGCTTAAATCCACCCCTTTACTGATTAGAATGGGACGCTTAAAAACAACAACAACAAACCACCATGCAAAAGATCACACGACCTCTTTCCTGATAGGTAACCAGGTTGACGATCACCCCACTCTCTCCCCAAACCCGCCCGCCCCTTTATGACCGGCTGGTGTACCTGGTACACAGCTATCACTGATCCCCACCCGCTTCTTGGATCCCTACAGATAAAGATGCGGATCTCTTTCTCCCTTTTTTGCGCCACCACTTAATAAGGGACCCTTCCTCCCTGCTCTTTCTGGATGGACCTTATAAGGGCAGCCAGTTCACGAGACTTTCCTTCTAGAGCAGCCCTGCTGCTGGAGTCAAGATGAGAGGACTGCTAGGTGGGCTGCGTAGCTGCAACCCCTAACACGCTTGTTTAGGAATAAGCTGCGTTGGAAATTAGGGGGCATCCGGGCAATTTCCTCTAGCATGTTTACAGCCGGGACAGTAATATTCTCGAGACTGGGGGTGGGGGTGAAACGTCTTTCTGAGACTGGGAGAAAGGCAGGCCGCTATGGACGTTTTGAGGCTTTTTACTCTATATATGAAAGGAGACAAAACATACAAAGTATATGTACAACTGAAATTCAACAATATGTACAGCAGGTTTGTTCGGTAGCCGAGAGATCACGGGGTGGGAGGGGGGTCGGACATTTTACCCTTCGAATCGGGGGGAGCGGGAGTTGGTGCGTTCTTTCCCCGCCCTTCTTCTTCTCCCGGGGCCGCAGTCCGCCAGAGAGGCTCTCCTGCCCGGGCCCCGCTGGAGCGGCGGAGCAGAGGCGCGCCAGGACGCGGGGCCTGCTGGTCAGTTCCAGGGGCTCTTCGCGTCCAATGGTGCCTTGGTGGGGAGAGCTGGGCCGCCCTTTCCCTCCGGGCAGCTGTCACTTCCACTAGGAGAAAGCAGCAGGCAGGCTTCGCTTCCGGGTAGCGTCCCCGCGTCTTCATTCCGTTTTGGGGTTGTTGGGTTTTTTTGAAAAAAAGGTCTTCCTCCCCCCCCCCCTTCTGAAGGGTATTCTCCCTTTTAAAACACCCCCCTTTCCCCCAATCTATTCTGTCAATCTCGGTTTAGCGAATAAAAATAGGATAGCTTCTTTTTTTCATTAAAGGAGTTCTGGTTTTGCGTGTGTGTGTTGTGTTGTGTTGTGAAGTTGCTGGGTCCACGGCTGGGAAAAAGTCTGTAAAATGTGGTCGTTTTGTTTTTGCTTCTGCTTTGACTTGTACTCCCAAGAGAGACGCGGTGCCTCAGAGTCCCGCTGGAAATATCCCAGAGAGGCGCATCTGAAGAGGGCTGGCAGCGCGGACGGTCTCGTTTCTCTTCGAGATCAATGGCTGAGGTTACAGCGAAAGGGGGAAGGCGAAGCCACCCCGTCTGCCTCCCTCGCCACGCACTCCAATCCACCCCGAGCCCCGCGAGCTGGTCCCCTCGGCAGGGCCCTGCTGGAGACCCGGCAGCTCCGGGAAGCTGTTTCCCTTGGCCCGTTCACATCATCTGTGGTCTCTGCATTGTGTCTTGATGTGGAGAAGAGTACCAGTGAGAATAACCAGGCATGTAGCTGTTGGGAGGCATGTTGACTCCTTTGGCAGAGGCTGAAACGTCCCAGACAGGAGGAAGGCCGGGAGACCGCGGGGACAGGGTGGCAGAGCCCGGCAGGGGGTCGCTCTCGTGGGGGTTGCCGCCTTGCTTGAGCAGTTTCTTGAACTTGGAGCGCTTGTTCTGGAACCAGATCTTCACCTGCAACCGAAAAGAGGAAGCCGTGAGAGGACCGTCGGTGTCCTGCTAAGGGGGGGAGGGGAGATATGGAGGGGAGGGGAGGGGGCAGAGAACTCAGATTTTCTTTCTTTCTTTCTTTCTTTCTTTCTTTCTTTCTTTCTTTCTTTCTTTCTTTCTTTCTTTCTTTTCAGGCTGGCTCAGCTACCCGCGTTTAGAATAAACAAGCTATTTCCCTGTCAGAGTCGTTCACTTGGCACTGGCTGATTCTGCCCATTAAAAGTTTCACGCGTATGATAGACGCGTCCATTCAAGGCACCTACGCACGCAAGGACCTGCAGACGTGGAGGCTGCCTAATTACCCAGGCTCAACCACCGCTTCGTAGTTACCCGAAGTACAGCGGTCAGGCTACCCATCCAGACAAGTGGATGGATGGGTCCCTTCTGCCCC
>NW_015165837.1:696008-699204 GCF_001447785.1 Gekko japonicus | reverse complement strand
TTACGGCCCTGGCTGCAAGCGCGGCGGCTGAAGGCAGATGTGCCATCAGTTTCAGTAGGATAAAGGTGTTAGGCATGCTGACTTAGAAATCCCACTGGAGTCAGCTGGACTTACTTCCAAGTAAATGCGTGTGTGTGTGTGTGGGGGGAGAGTAATGCTTCCACTTTAACGAGTTAAGGATCTGGTTGTAAAACACTCTTACAGCTGGCAACGGTGGGGACTAAACTGGCTTTAATCCAGTCTCCTTGGATTCCAGATCGGCCTATAAAGAAGTAATAGCGAATTTAAAGGGAGTACTTTCAAGCAGTCGCCATAATCGGGGGGGGGGGAGGGTAGTGAGAGACGAGGACAATGGATGCCCCTTCGAGCAGGCTGATCCGGCGCTTATTGTGGTAATCATCCGGGCGTCTCAAAAGTGGCCTGGAACCAACAGAACTGAGCTTGACTGGTATCGGAACCGGATATCTGAACAAAACTTTATATATATATAAAAAACGATATACATATATTTTAAAAAAGAAGGTTCCAAGAGTGCAAGGGGATCTGGGGTATCCTCAGACAAGGACATTTTGCGACTATCTCAGCAGTGCCTCTGGTAGAGCCAGCTGCGTCGTCTTTGCCACCTTTCCTGTGCAACGATTTAGAGCATTCTCTTGAGAGGCGCTGTCATGCCCTTGGGCCTTTTTCGGACCACCAAAGGCCAACAACTCTTGCTTCACATATTCAGTCCCGCTTTTGCTTACTTTATGCAGATGGTTTATCCTCACCCTTTTTTTGCCCGGAAGATGAGAGGTGCCATCATAACCATGTTTTGTTTTGCGTTCACGAATCCAATTAATCGCTTTCCTCCCAAGTCAACACTACCTCGTGTGTCATTCAGGCTTAGATCTGCAGGGGAACCGAGAGCGCACCAACCACATTTAACTGTGGTTTTAACTCGCTCTAATTTTGTACACGCTTCCCTTTGATCGTCAGCTCTATCATCACCTTTTGTACATTTCGCCTCAGGGCAACCACTGGAATTCCAGTTACTCATCCAGGGTAATTTACTATTGAATATTACCAAGATGTGCTTTCTCCAGGCCCACAGGCAGTGCAAGTCATTCAATGCACCTTCGCTGGGCTTTTCTTAAAAGCAGGCCCGCTTGTTATTCCTATTTATTTCGATGCAATGGGTTCTACCTCACATAGTTTTTGCTATATAAATAAAAGAAGGCCAAATTATGAGCTTGTGGACCTTTCTAAACCCAACACCCGGATGGAAGGAACGAAGGAAGGTATTCAGAGCGACGTTTGACGGGTATACCCGGAGGATGCCTTTGCAGCGTGTCGCTCCTGTTCACAGAGCTCAAGCCCCCGGTCGGCAGGGGCCCGGGCATCTTGTCTGCCCCCTCCCCCTGGTTCGCGCCACCCCAGCCCTTTACCTGGGTCTGCGTCAGTCCTAGCGAGGCCGCCAGCTCCGCTCTCTCGGGAAGCGCCAGGTACTGCGTCTGCTGGAAGCGGTGGTTTAACGCCTGCAGCTGGAGACTCGAATAGATGGTCCGAGGCTTCCGGATCTTCTTCCCCTTCCCGTTGAATCGGATCTCCCCGTTTTCGATGACCGTGGTTTTTTGCTGATCTGCAAGTGAAGGGGAAAGCACGTTGGCAAGGGAGACACTGGCGATTCTTGACCCTAGGGGATATTCCGCCGCCGCCGTCTACAGAACCTCAGGAAAGCGCTCTGAGGACGGGGAGGGCCAGGGAGAGGCCAGCGGCTCTCTCTATCGTGCAGGACTCGTTTTTATTCAAGCCTGCAAAACGATCCCAATTTGTTCTACTGACGGGGTTGCTGTTCCCAGAGGTGTCAGGCCGACGCCGTTAAATCGCCCCACGAGCAGCAGTCAGGTTTTTGCCCTAGAGAGAAACCGCGGCTATCTGCGGGGCTGATGCCGGAGAATTGTCTCCAGGTCTGTCCGTCATCTATCTGTAGCCATTATTGTTCTGCCGCGCGAACACGCCACGGGGCCCGGTTCAAACGCCTTCCTGAGCGCTCAGGCATCTCTGCAATGCAACGCATTCCCCGAAGGGTTGCAAGCCTATGTATTAATCGAAAGGATCTAAATGTGCCTCCATAAATAAAGACAAATTGGTGTCTAATTGTTTAGATGTATTTAGACAGATTTTTTGGTTTCCAGGGGTGGAGGGTGGGTTCATGTAGCCACGCAGGCATTCTCGCCGTGGCGTCTCTCCTTTGTTTCCTCCGAGATTTGTTAGCGATTAGCCGAAAAGAGAGACGAGGGGTGGGTGGATGGACGGACGGACGGACAGATGGGGTTGGGAGAGCATCTCCAGAACACCGCGGCCGAGTTACCGGGCGATGCATTGAACTGTGCAAGAAACACTTCCAGTCGCGCACCCGCTCTCCCTCTCCACACACCCTCCCCCCCCACAGGCACAGGCACAAATCTCCACTTTCTGACTCTTCCTGTCTCGGACGTTGCTGGTGTTCTAGCTCTGGCTGATCGTTTGGCTGAAGCAGCAGCAACGGAACCCGGCCTTGGTCCTCTCTCTTCCCCCGCCTGCCTGGCGCTGGGGCCACGGGGGGCGGGGGGGGGGGGGGGGGGGGGCGGGCGGCGGTTCGGGAGAAGAGGCGCGTTCTCCCCCGCCAGCCTCTTCGGCGCCCACAAAGGCAGCCCCGGGCCAAGCAAACGAGTAGCCTTTCCAAGGGACGGCTGGCGGGCAGAAGGCCTACAGGGCCTCGTCCAGCGCCTCTCGATCCGCCGCCCCTTCCACGCAGCCCCAGCCCAGCCCAGCCGGTGGAGGTGCCTTGGGGTGGACACGAGGCCAAGCACACCGGTCCAGGCGGGCTGCGCAGAGGCATGCGAGTGGAGCGGGCCTGGAAAGGCCAGGGGAGCAGGGAGGAGTGCCCTTTCCATGCACACGTCTCCTTGGGAGTAAGACCCATGGAAGTCAGCGGCTCTTCCAATAAGCATGCGGGGGATCGGGCTGAAGGAATGTCACGTCGAACCTAGGGACAAAGATTTTTTTTTTTTTTTAAACCAGCAGTGAAAAGTGGCGCTCTTGTGCCATCGAACATCGAAGTAAAACCCAAGGCATGGAGCTGACTTCCAAGTAAACTGGGAAGGGGGGGGGGGAAGAAAGAAAGAAAGAAAGAAAGAAAGAAAGAAAGAAAGAAAGAAAGAAAGAAAGAAAGAAA
>NW_015165837.1:687955-694989 GCF_001447785.1 Gekko japonicus | reverse complement strand
AGGGGGGCCGGGGAGGGGAGGCGAGGCGAGGCGGGGGCCGGCAGCCGAGCGCGCCGCAGCCTCAGGCGTCCTTCGCGGGGCTTTTCCTCTCGCTCTTCCTTCCCTCCATTCGCGACTGGGGGCTGCTCGGGCTTTTCGGGGGTGGCTCTTCTCTCTCCCCCCCTCCCGGCTCCCTCCTTGTCTTTTGGGGGTGGGGGGGGGTCCGGGTTTTGTTGTGGCTTCTCCCCCCTCCCCTCCGGCGGGGTGGCAGGCAGAGGGGGCTGCTCCCCCCTCCTACTCCTCCTTTTTTAAAAAAGAGGTGGATTCTCTGAAAGTTCCGCTCCTGCTTTTAGAGTGGAGGCAGGGAAGGGGGGAGAGCAGCCAGCGCGAGGGAGAGAGACGCCACAAGTCGAACGGCTCGTCTCCAAAGGGCAGCGCCTCCCCATTGGTCACTCAACCCCTGACGTCACCAGCCCGGGCACTTCTACTGGCGTCTGCGCGAGCCCACCTTCCGCACAACTTCAGCGCTGGGAGCCCGGGAGCAGCCAGCGCCTTCTCCCTCGCGCGCGCTCTCCCCCCCTCCCCTCGCTCCCTCCCCCCCCTTTTCTGTTCCTGCGTGTGTGTTTGCACTGCAACAAAGCTGCACTTAGAAGCGCACCCCACACACACACACACTTGCAACCCCAGGCACCCCGTGCATTTATATATGCCATCAGTGGTCACTTGCTTGTTTTACTAAAAACCCATCTCCCCCCATATTGTCATTCTGTCGCTCACGTGTGTGCAATGAGATCCTCAGCACCGTTCAGGCTTGTCCCTCAGAGAGAAGTGTGGGATCCAGCAGCCCCAATTCCCTTCGGGCGCTATTTCCCACCCAGGTTATAGAAGAAGAGAGAGTTGGAACGTCCGGGGCATCCCCTTTTGGCCGAGCGCGAGGTTGTCTGTTGGGCAGCATCCTGCTCAGAGGGCGAGTCATCCTCTCCCTCCCCCCCTCCCCCGTTGCAAACAGAAGCTCCTGTGAGGCTTTCAGATATATGCAAATGAGAGATGCGGTTCGTGGTTTGGCAGATCTTGATTGCTATATAAACTACCCGAGGGAAAGTGCTTTCGCCCTAAATTTGCCTTTCGATTACCATTCCAGTTGATTTTATTTTATTGTCAACATTGTTAATGATAAAAATAGAGTCGCTTCGCAGTTATTTTTACTTTCCGAAAGGAGGCAATTAGACTTCTAATCAGGAATACACAAAAAGGAAAAAAAAATCCCATGATTAACTGCACTACTTTGTTCAAATTGCAGCTATAAAATTCAGAACAATTTGCCTGTAATGATTATGGACTGGGTTTATTTTGGGAGGTGGAATAAAAGTGGATATAGCATAAATTATCCTCTAATTATACACCAGTGTCGCCTCAATTATCCTCTTATCAAAATGGTTGTCTAACTGCCGCATTTAGTTTCAATTCTCTCCCATTTTTTCTATAAAAAGAACTTCATACCTTGTTATTATTAATCCATTTATTATTTGCAAGGGGATTTATAGCTGAACATCCAGGTGGTATCGCCACATCTCTCGCAAAGATGGACTGGGGAAAGACATAAAGTTGGAACCAACACGGATGCGGATCTATTGCTTTCTCTCACCCGCTCTCTCGCTCTCTCTTTCTCGCTCTCTCTTTTCTTTGAAAGTCAGCCTGTGATTTAAAGCTGGCGTCGACCGAAGAGGGGGGAAATGGGATCTTTGGAGATTTACGGAAGAGGAGACAGGTAGGAAAATCAGACCACTGGCAAAAGGTAGAGATAACCGGCAAGTCTGAAGACTCTCGTGCTTACATTGCGCCAAGAGGGATAAACTTGCTCAAACCAACAGTGCGTTGCACAGGATTTGATTTTTCTTCCGGATTGGGTATTTGTGTGTAAGTGTTAAAGGCCTCACATTTGAGAAGGATCGGAGAAGCTGCCTCCCCCCCCTCCCTCTTGTATTTTCTGCTTGCTCTTCAGCCCTTCACGAAGACTTGGTTGCGGTGATTTTTCTTAGTTGCACCGTATGCTGGATTAACAGAGTTTGTTGCCGGTGGGTGTTTGGATGGCGGATCCCCACCCACCCCCACCCATGTAGTACAACTTGTTCGTGGGACAGGCTGAATTGTGTTTCTGTTTCAGAGATGGTGGGCTGCTGCTCCCCCCCCTCCCCCCCCCCACCCCCACCCATGTAGTACAACTTGTTCGTGGGACAGGCTGAATTGTGTTTCTGTTTCAGAGATGGTGGGCTGCTGCTCCCCCCCCCCCCCCCCCCCCGGGATTTAACTTCTCCAGCCCCTGGAGTCGGTTCAGTAACTCTGAATGGGGTTCTAAGCGTCTTGCCTTGTTCGCATTCTTTTAACAAAAAGTTCCACTCGACCACGCGAGAGCGTAACCGGAGCTGGGCATTTACTCATCTGCAATGAATAAAAAGGGTCCTGGGGATACGGGGGGGGATAGATGTGCTGGCGTGGGGGGGGGGAGGCTAAAGGAAAGTCTTTGTGGCGTTCTCCTGCCAGTTTCCTGTGAGGCTTTATTTCTAACATGTCACTGAAGCACAGGTAGATTTGGCAGGTTTATTGCTTCATACCCTCCAGCCTGTTGTTAACAACCACCAGGGAAGAGGTTTTCTGCAGGTGCCGGGACTGCTGTTCTCCCCACTCCCCCGGGAAACGGTGGGAGCGCAGAACCAAGAAGAAGGAAGTCCGCCTGGGATCTGCGCAGCTTCTGCTTCTCTCGGCCAGGATCTGCTGCAGACCTTTCAAAAGGCTGCCGGTTCCAGGCACACCTACCTGGGAGCAAGTCCCACCGAGCTCAGTAGGGCTTACTCCTGAGTAAATGTGCACAGGATCCCATGAGGTGACCCCCCCCCGTGGGTTTTTGGAAGCAGGATCCAGTTAAGTCACCACGAAATTGGCAAGCGGTGGTTTCAAGGGCATAGAAATCCGGAAGGAATTATATGAGCGGCGGCGAGGAAATTACGAGAGTCGGTGGGAATAGAATGGATGATCCATAAGCAGTTTATTAACGGGAAGGTTTGTTCGGGGCAGCGTTTGCTTGCGTGCAATAACATTATAGGGATGGGAAGGCGCAGAAACTGATCCAAATGCTCTCTCAATTTATTTCCAGGGGGGTTCGGCTGTGTGTCTGTTTTTAACTGAACAAATTTATTATGGTTTTACAATTTTCTTCAAGACATGGTTCCATGCTCTTGGTGTAGACATTTCCAGCTTCAGCAGAGAATTCCAGTAGAGAATAAAGTGAAGGGGGGGGGGAGATAACAATACTGTTAAGGTGACATCTCGAACTTCTGCTGGGATAGAGGGACGGCCGGCTGCCGGTGGCACGGGATTCTTCATCGGGCCAAAGCGCCCCGTGAACCCGGGAAACCCCGCAGGCTCACGCGCCTATAGAACGCGCTTCTGTACGAGGAAATCAGAGGGCTATTTTGCAATCTCTATCCCCTGTTTCTGAGGAGGAGGCGGTACTTCAGCAAACACGCGGATCCCCCCTCCCCCCAGGAATATGGTCATACACGCACAAAATAATCCACTTTCAGTGCACTTTCCAACTGGATTTTACTGTGTGAGCTGGCGAGATCCAGTTGGAAGGTGCATTGAAAGTGGGTTATTTCGTGTGCCTGACCGCAGCTCTAACAATCCGATATTTTACTCCGAGACAGACCAGTTGTTTTGGGGAGCCATTCCCGGAGTAAATGGATTGACGACCGGAGGGTACCGTATCTCAGGATAACAAGGAGAGAGATCTACCCGTAGACAGACACAAATTCCAGTTAATATACACAATCAATAAGAGGATTAACAGTAGTTATTCCTGTGTCCGTTCAGGGTGAATCTTTCTTTTGAGTGTCATGGATGGGTGGGTGGATCGACGGTCAGACACCCCCCCCCCAACTCCCAGAGTCTCCCCATTTGCATCAAGTCGGTCGAACCCCTCGCATGTTAGCGGGGCTGCTGGGCAGTTGCCACCAACGTAATTAAGCCAAACCCGTCGGGCTCGGCGGGGCCTTTCTGCGGCTCTCATTGGCTGATGTTAGTGACTCTTGACTTGGAGGAGCTTTGCTGCTGGTAAGGTGAGCGGGAGCTTCACACCTCGGTGGGACACGCGGAGGACTCCCCATCTCTCTCTCCTCCTCCTCCAAACTCGGGTCGGCGCCGTGCTTCTCGGCCCCCTTTGTCCCACGGCCCCAGCTCTCCGGGGCCCGTTTCCCGGGGCGCGGGCGAGGCTTGTCCTGGAGGGACCTCTCCTGATCCCCAGAGGTGGCCGGGGGGAGGCAGCCGTCGGGGATCGAGAGGTGAGGGATAGGAGCAGCAGGTGGAGTGGGGGGAGCCATGGGGGCTCCGGCGCCTCGGGAAACGTAGGAGCCCGCCAGGCCTTGGTGTGGGCGGGAGGGAGGGCGAAGGTGGCGGGTTAGTTCTCCCAGGTTGCACGCCTGGCCTTTTCCGCCTCGCAAGAGAAAGGCGCCTGCGCGAGTCTCACTGCCTGGGGAGGGGTCCTGCTCCTTCCCTGCTTCTTCCCACTCGGTCTTGGTTGGGCCCCTCTTTCCGGTCAAGGAAAGCTTCAAAGGAAAGGCTTCGGCTTCTGGATCGGGTCCTCAGAGTCCTGGGAGAACCGGGTACCTGGAATCCCCCCCCCCCACACCCCAGCATAACAGGTCCCCCTCCCTTTTGTTTTCCTCGTCGTGCTGAAAGACTGGGGTGCAGAGTGGAGCTGAATCTTCCGCTCTTTCCGGGAGATGAAAGGGTCTTTCCTGCGGAGGAAGGCTGCCGTCCTAGCCGGAGCTTCACAGTGCAAAACTGAAGTCGGTGGGTTTCGAAGGGCATAACGCTGCCCGGGAGGGCCCTGTCCTGTCCTATCCCTCTCATTGAAATCGGGGGCAGCAGACTCTGGTCGGCCAGAGTTGTTCCCTAAAAGATGTGCTGTGCCTATATTTGGGATAGGTTTCCAGTCCCAGGCCTCCTTCAGTTCAAACACACCACTTTCACAAAAGTATAGAGGGAAAGCTCTATGTAGAATTGTGAACAAAACGCCCCCTTTCCCTTCCCCACCCAAGAGAAAAGGAAAATGTTTCCTCCAAAGTTCTCCCCTCTCTCCCTCTCCCCCCCCCTCAGGTGCTGGCTCGGCCTCCTCAGAATTTGCTCAGTCCTGCAAGGAAAGGCCTGGCTCGGAGTCTGGTTGCCAAGATGAGCTCAGTTACAAAGCTGATTCTAAAGAAAGGAGACCTGTATAAATAGCGTTTGAGTCCGCAGGAAGAACTCGGTATTCATTTACAAGGCTCCAAAATAATGCTGCCCTGCGAGGAAGGTCCGGGTACTTCGGAGACTGAAAGGAGCAGAAAAAGGAAAGGTCGCCCCCAAACTGCCCCTTCCCTCCGTTTCTTCTGTCTATTCCCAGCCTCACTGTTTTGGAAGTAAATTCAATAATAATAATAATATCATGATCATCATCCCTCAGTTTGGAAGTGTTAAAAAAAAGGAAAAAACCAAACAAGCGGCGTGGCAACTTTACTTCCCTAAGCCGGAAGACAATCGAGCAGGGATCTCCTACTCTCTTTCTGACTGTGATCGTTATGACCTATTTAGCTGTTGTCATGGGGGGGGGGGGGACAACAACAACAGCCAGAGCACCCTCTCTTCCTGGACAGAAATAAGTCCAAGGCCAAACTATTCGCCCCGCGCCCTTCCATAATAAGACCCCTTTACGATTCTGCCTGCGAAGTTCCAGGCCCAGCGGCACCATCTCGCCAGCCACGGGGGCGACAATTCTTTCTCTCTCCTCGCCCCCAGGTGGGGCTTCACTCGTCTGTTCGCAGCAAACTGCACCAAGGCCCCAGCGTGTTCGTTCAGGGCCACAAACCCCACATCTCAGAAGGTGGAAGGAGATCCGGAGAGCGCTGGCAGGCTGACCCATGCCCGTTCCCACACCGCCAGGCGATCGCAGCTTCTGCTAGGGTTGGTAGGGCCCGGAGAGAGAGGACGACTCCGCATCCAGGTGTATTGCATGCTCTCTTAGGTCTGAAGCTTTGTAGGAATGCGGTATATTCCTGTATTTTGCATGCAAATACCTGCCCGGCATATACCTGCCCACTCCTCAAGAGTCGGGGGCGGGGACGTGTTATCACACCTTTATAGGATTGCACGTGCCCACTGCAAGGATTGTTTTATTGCTATTAGTCATATTAATGTTATTAGTATTTATATGCATTCTAAGAGGTCTGAATTAAGCATTTAACACATTTCTTTGTGTGTCTGTGTGTGTCTTTCTGTTTTGACAAAAGGGATTTTGAACACACCCTTCTCTATGTAAGGTTTCTGTATTTGATGTTTGCACTCCTTGGCTCCACATTTTTATGTAACCTAATTTAAGTAATTTTTTTAAAAGCTGGGATAATTGATCAGCAGCAGATTCGGAACAGGCCAAGAAAGCTCCTATCAATGCAGAGCAGAATTCACTTGTGGAACTCGCTGCCACTAGGTATGGTGATGGTCAGTAAGGTGACTGTTAGCCTGGATGGCTGCAATAGACCTTTGAGTGCCAGTTCCTGGGCAGACAGTGACAAGGGGAGGCCGTGGGTCTCCCCGGCCAGGGTAGTCGGCCACTGCGAGAAACAGGATCTTGTTCAGATGCAGCAGGGATCTTCTTAGCCTGGACTAACTTCTGCTTCAGAATCCGCGCGCTTCCTGCCGAGCTTCCTGCCAAGTAAGACAACTCGGGAGACAAGTGCATTTCAACAGGCCAGAGTTTATTCCCACCGTTGACAAAATAAAATAAAAGCGGATCTTCTGATCAAGGTCCGAAGACACGAGGCGAAGCAGGCGACGCTTTGAAGTCAGGAGAGACTTCTCCGTCCAAGAAAAGATCCTCATGAAGATTTCAGCCGAGGTACATTTATGTCCCCCGCAAGTTTCCTTTTCAGCAGTACCTTGTTTTGGGATCGCAGCTCTGGACGGACCTCAGCCCCGACCGCACCCCTCCCCCGGGAGACCAACCGAGTTCTCCTCGTGCCCCCCCC
>NW_015165837.1:684979-687905 GCF_001447785.1 Gekko japonicus | reverse complement strand
CCCCCATGTCATGCATTTTGTGCTGAGAGCTGGGTCCCGAACCTGGCAAAACGGCCTTGGGTTGTGGCAGAATCCGCAGAAATGGAAAGCCTGGAGGCACAAATGAACCCCGCGGTGAGGCGAGGACCAGGGTATTGTGGACGCCAAGAAATCTGGCCGCGCCTCCCGTCGCGGTGAGTCAATCCCATGGGTTCCAATGCGGTCTCCTTCCAAAACCAAGCGTTCGCTTTAGGATCGCAGCTCAACGCGGGCCTCGGTGCCAACACATTTGTTCAGTCCTGGCTCTCACCAGCGGCAGGCAGGCGCAGGCAGTTTTGCCCACAGGACCGTGAGAACAGCGGACACGTGGACGCTGTTCTCTGCCAACTTTGGCTAAGAGATGGATTCCGTGACTACATCCCAGGAAACTCTTTTCGGATGATGATGATTAAGCGGAGTTGGGTACTAGCTCAGTCAGGTTCAGGTCCCGCAGGTAGGTAGGTAGGGGGAGGGGGAGGGGGAGAGAGAGAGAGAGAGACACATGTGGCGCAGGTAGGTAGGTAGGGGGAGAGGGAGAGGGAGAGAGAGAGAGAGAGAGAGAGAGAGAGAGAGAGAGAATAACTTTAGAGGAAACCTTTTCCCTTTCTCTTGGGTGGGGAAGGAAAAGGGGGCACAATTAATGAGCAAACTCTTGAAACGAAGGGGGGAACCTCAACATCCCGGCGGATTTTCCTGCGTTTCTAAAAGTTTCCCCAACCCCCGTCTCGGTTCCAACGAAATCGTGGCGTACCTTTTCTGCAAGGGATCGAGGGAGACAAAGCAGATTAAACGAGAGGTGCTGGCAGAACCACCAGAAAAGGAGAAGATGTTTGCCTCTGATTACGCGAATCTTGTCTACCAACTCCAAGAACAAGGGGCCTTAAAGTGACACTAGCTCACGGAACCCCGCCCGCCCCCGCAAAGAAACCCCGGGCCTTTACAATCGCATGGGCGGGTTCTGGAGGGCTGCGCAGCCCGATCCTGTCCAAGTTCACTGAAGTTGAATGGAGTTTGCTTCCGAGTCAGTCTACGTAAGATTAAAGCCTTGTTTCCTGAAACTGTATATACACGGAGGGGTAATGACACATACATACCCCTCCCCCTGCTAAAATGAGTTCAGACATGCTCTCGCCGCTTAGTCTGTGTTGATCCGTGGGGGGGCGGGGGCGGGACTTATTGCTGTCTTCTAATAAGAAACTTCTGACACGAATTGAGAAAATTATAGCGATAACGCTTGGATTATGTGTGTTGGGTATTACAGGTTGAAAACACTCAGTATATCTGGGGTTAAATGTTTGTTTATGTTACTCACAGGAAGTCACATGTTTCTCATGTAAGACATGTTCTTTAGATGTAGGAAGCCCGGGAATTTTCTCCCTGATCTAGGGATTTGATTTGGACTAAAGTGTCAAGGTGTGTTACCATTTTATGGCTTCTCTTCCCGTCTTTGTTTGGTGTTCTGAAGAAGGAGAGCAGCCATTCTCTCTTCTAGTTTTGTCTTTATAGTGTAAGGATGTAGCCGATTATGCTCTGTTGTTATTTTCATCCCAGTTACCCTTCCTATGCTAGAATTTAGTAAAAACTTTATATTTTAATCACACCATGGACTCTCAGTCTGAATTATTTTACTCTGGCTCTGCTGGACTATCTTATCCCTGTTAAATACCATTTTTTCAATATCTCACTATCATCCAACAATGTGTGTATGTAAGTAATTCTGTATTGGTTTAACTACATTGAAGAGATGAAGTTATATATGGAACTGTGTTGTTTTTTTTTAAGTTCAACGGCAATATTTCCCCCTCTTCCTCACTCTCGAGTGCTCTGCCACTCTCTCCCAGAGGCTTGAGGCGAGTTGTGTCAGCGTTTCTTGTCCTGAAGGAAAACTCCAGCCTAGGTATCTCTCTAACCCTGAGAAACAGAAAAGCGGGCCATAAATCCTCGGTAGCTAGTGTGACCTGCAACGAAATGCACGGATCGCAGAACTCTGTGAAGTACTGGGTAGAGTAGTCGAAAGTCATAGGTACTGAAGTCGGCTCCAGAGTAAATCGGCTGTGGGTAGGGATATGAGGAAGACACGCCATCTCCCACACAGAATCCACAATCCTTTTCACCAAATCCTTGTTTGCCAGCTTGATAGAGTTAGGATCTCCCTCTCCCCTCCCCCTTTCTCTCTCTCTCTCAATAAAAGTGGGTGTTTCAAAATTTGTCACCAGTTTCAGGATGATCGAGGGACCCAGGTTCGAATTCCCACTCTGCCATTGAATTTTGCTAGGTGGCCTTGGGCCAGTTTCTCTCTCACAACCTAACCTACCTCACATGGCAGTTGTGAGGATAGAATGGAGAAACGGAGAACGTTGTAAGCTGCTTTGGGTCCCCGATGGGGAGAAAAATAGGGTATAACTGAAATCTGTGTGTGCGTGTGCGCGTCCGTTCTTTCTACGTATGGGTTGGCTGTGGACGTACACCCACGCGGTCTTTTGGAACCTGTGAAGCATAGGTACATCATGCTGTACAACCCACCCCCTATTGTCAGCACGACTCCGCCCCTCCCCTTCGGTTCGGTCCTCGCTCTTTTCGCAGGGCAGCCGGGGTGGGCAAACGGAATACTGGGCTGCAGGGACCTCGGTCGGATCCAGATCCGATCACGGCGGGGCTTTTCAGCGCCTTCCAAGCCGCTCGACGGAGCTAAATCCCGAGGACATGGGAGGTGGCTGGAGCGACGTCTCCCCGCCCAAGCCTCGCCTTCCCGGCCCACCCCCTTCATGCTGACATCCTTCGCAGAGCCTGAGCGCCCCCCTCCCCGAAGAAGTGGCGGCTTCTCCCGAGGAAGCCCCGAGAGAGACCCACGGCTTTCTCGCTTTTCCTTGCCCGGCTCTTCGGCAGCCATCTGCCGGTCACGTTTCTA
>NW_015165837.1:684168-684440 GCF_001447785.1 Gekko japonicus | reverse complement strand
GGGGGGCAGAGAGGGAGGGAGCGAGAGCGAGCGAGGAAGCCGGCAGCTGGATCACACACGCAGCTCCGCTGTGCTGCACCCGGGTCAAAATAATCGAAGGCAGAAGGGAAAGATCCACAGAGACCCCGCCACTGTCTCTTGTACAGATTTGTCGTGTAATTAAAACCGGATCCCTCTTCCAGATGAATTCAATGTGTGCTTTGCGGCTCAGGCAGCAGCGCCTGTTCTCGGCCCCTGCGCCAGATGACTGGGTGTGTGTGGGGGGGGGGCGG
>NW_015165837.1:674631-684023 GCF_001447785.1 Gekko japonicus | reverse complement strand
GGGGGAGGAGACAGCTCTTCTGCCCGGGCGGGGGCCTCTTTGGGTGGGCGTGGGGTGCCAGCCCCAGGCGTCCTCCCCTTGGGGGGTTTTTCTTGGGGTGGCGGCGGGGGCGAAGGGGGAGTTTGCAGCCGGGGCGATTGTGTGGCGGGGTGGGGGTGGGTCCTGCCGATGAAGGGGACGTCTCGGGAGCGGCCATTTGGACGCCGCAGCGGCCGTGCTGGTTTTGCCGAAAGCGGATCACTCCGAGGAGAATTCTTCCGGTTCGAGTCTGTCAGAGGGAGTCCCCCGACGTAACGCGAGGCGCCCGGATTTGACTGCTGAGTCTTCATCCACCACGGCAATCCCGGCGTAGCTCTCCCCGCCAAGTCCTGTTGAAACCGACACCTGCCTCCCGAGTAGGCCCGGGGAACAGTCTCCTCCTCCCTGCTTCCCTCTTCTTGGCAGGGGAGAAGGGTCTCTTCAGAGGGCTCAGAAAGGTGCCCTCGGCTCCCACCGACGTCGCAGCTAAACCCGGGTCCCTGGGCCGTCAGTCAGGAGGGTCTCTCCGCTCAGGAGGCCCCCAGCGCCTTAAGCCCTGAGGCGCCCCGTCTTTGTGGGCGAGGCCCCCCCCCCCCACATTCCACGATGACTGGTACTGCTGACTGGGGTGTGTGTGTGTCTTAGTCCCAAGAAGTGTGTGGGGGGGACTCTGTTTGGTGCAAAATCTGCGTGAGTCGCAGCAGCTGCCCGAACCTCTCTTCTTCCTCACCGCCCCCCCCGCCCTTCGTACCATTCCTATCCGTTAAAGTCTTTAAAAAAAAACAGTTTAGTTTAGCCAGACCCTAGATCCGGACTGTGGCATCTCTTGATCCTTCTGCTGCGGTTGTCGTTGGCATCCTCCTCCTCATTGTTGTTGTTCTTGTGCACCAAGGACCAGCCCCGCTGCCCGGAAGCCCAGTCAGGACTTTCCCTCGGGCGACCCGCGGCACAGGGGGGGGGGGGGGGGGGGGGGGGGGGGGGGCTGCCTGCTTCGGCCTTCTTCCAAGTGCTTCAGCGGGAAGCTCCCGAGGATCCGGCGCTCGGGTGGATTCCCCTCTGCCCACAAACTGGCGTCGGTTTTTCTGGAACAGGAGAGTGGAAGAGAGGGGGGGAGGGGGGAGGTTTGGACTCACGCTGCGCCTTGCGGTGGTTTACTTGGGAGTCACCCCCATTCACCTCAGGGGGTTTATACTACCGAGTAGGACCTGGATCGGCCTCACATCCTCCACGCCCCCAAAACCTCTGGAGAGGCCCTGCAGACTTTCTCTGTTCAAGTATGAAAGTCGGAGATTCGGGGGGGGGGGGGGGTCACCCCAAGGGCCCCAGCAACTCTGCCGTCCAGTGCCCTTCTAAATCTTTCTCCTCTTCTGGGGATTCAAGCCAATGTCCCTGGGTGTAGAGAGAATGGTGCTCCCTTTCCCTGCCCTTTGTTTTCAGGTTCCCTCCCAGCAGGGCCGTAGCTAACCACTCACTTGTGGGGAGGCCCTGGGGAAAGAAAGGGGGCCACACACACACATATCACCCGGGACTCCTAGCAACGAAGCGGCCCTGCGGCCCCAGCAACTCTGCCGTCCAGTGCCCCCCCCTCCGGGTATCTCACTTGTCCCTCCGGCTAGTAAGGAACCCGCACCACACCGTAGGTCTTGGGACTGTCACCTCGCTAGGAACAATGTCCGTGGGGGGTGGGGTGGGGGTCCCGGCAAGGAAAGAAGACACGATGATCCCGACAAGCCTCCTCTCCTCTGCCCCCCACCCCACCCCGGTCACTCTTTCTGTTTCGTTTTTCATTTCTAAAAAAAGCAGTTAAAAACAAAACTCTGTCGTTTCCCCTCGCACCTTCAGGAATGCATTTACCGAAAATGGAATGGGATTGTAGGAAACAAGTTCTAGTCGGAGTTGGTTTAAATAGGGGGGGGGGGGTTGCTTCTCTTCCCCCCCCTTTTTTATCTCCCCCCCCCCGACCTTTCTAATAATCTATCTGAGGGAAATTCAGTCGTTTGGTCTCCCTTTGGCTGTCTTTGATGAAAACGGAGTGGCTTCTTTTGCCAGATCCCGGTAGAACAGCCGCCAAAATTAATTATGTGCCGGCGATCCACCGAGATCCATTATCTAATAACTCCTGGGAGAGGGGAAGACGCGTGCCTGCCTCTGTGCGCCTCTGTGTGTGTGTGAGAGAGAGCCCTCTTACTTCTGCCTATAATCATAACCACCAAGCCCCACAAATATCTCAATTAAAGTCATTTCTTGGCGATTAGCTCGCCAAAATAAACACAACGCACATTTAAAAGTTGCAAATGTATGGCTAGATCCATAAGTCAAGTTCAAATGCTTGGCACGTGACGTGGAGTCTCACAGTACAATCCTAAACAGAGCTGCGCGCTTGCAAACCCACTGGTTGAGGTTGCTCACTCCTCTGCCACTACGACATTTCACCAGTCCATCCGTCCTCTTTCTCTTCGGCCGGTGTACAGAGGACAAACGCCTGCTAGAGCGTCTGGGGCGGAGATGCCCTTTAGATCTCCTTCTAGGCATTCTCTACATATATGGGCGTATGCATGGGCATACCTATGATATGTACAGATACGAATATAAAGCAGGATCGGCTGGCCATACTTTTGTCCATCTTCTGCCAAGCGGTTTCCCTTTTCCTATTTCACCATCCCCGCACACGGATTAAGATCCCGTTCCTAAGATTACAAAGAGCAATGGCGCGCATTCCGCTCTCTGGTCCTCAAAAGATTTGCTTCTAGGGTCCACTCCAAACGAGGTCTGCTCGAAGGTAAATCGCACTTCCTTCAATGGAATTTACTTCCTAGTAAGTTTTCTTGGGTTATTACTTGCGTTGCTTTGGCTGAAGGTAAGGCCCAGAGAGACCTGCCTACTAGCTGGGAGACCCCTCGTGCTTCTGACGGACAGGTGGATCCGGGACACACGCTGTCTGTGGGGGGCGGGGCGGGAGGAGAGTTCGACGTCAAGTCCTACCAGCGAGCTCCCCAGCCCGGCTGACTTCCGCTTCTTCCTGGATGGATCTCTATTTGGTCCTTCTTAAGAGCCGCGGTGGTGTAGGCGGGGTTAAGAAGGTGGCGGGACCAGTAGTCGGCAGACCCGGGTTTGAATCCCCTCTGGTGGCACAGAAGCACGACAGGTGACCTTGGGCCAGTCGCACACTCTCAGACTCACCTACTTGGCAGGGCTGTTTTGTGAAGATAAAGCGAAGGAGAGGAGAAGGATGCATTGCAAGGTGCTTTGGATTCCCACTGGGGGAAAAGGCGGGGTATAAACGAATTAAATAAGTAAAAGAAAAAGAATTTAGGGAAAACTGATGGGTGTCTGACCCCAGCAATTCTAGCTAGCAGGGTAAAGGGGTCTGGCTGCCGATTAATACGGATGATCCATTTTCTTCCGGGTTGTATCTCATCATTTCCGGTCGAGAGCTCTATTTTACAATGGTGATAGAAAGCTCAGTTGATATCGACGACCAGAGGTCTTCGCATTTATATGGCGTTTCTGGTCGTCAAAGTCATTCAGGGCCATGGCCTCGTGCCAGCAGACCCCGCAGGATTCGCACTTCTCCCACGGCTCATAGTGGGGGAGGAGGGGGCCGAAATGGAGCCTGTGCACACGACCAGAGGGTGACCTCTGAACCAGGGACCTCCCATCACAGCTCAGTCCCAGGATGCCACTAGGGGATAACAGTTGTGTTACTCTAGGGTCTGTTTTTTAAAAAAACAACAAGACACCACCCCCTACAATTTGGGCAAATGAATGCAGATTTGCGAGTTAAACAGATCTCCTTTTCCTAAAAGGCTCAACAGCTCACCGTAAACGCAGTTACTGGGCAGGAGGCCTTATAGAAGTCAGTGGGACATACTCCCAGGGAAGTGTCCGTAGGAATAATAAATCCCCTGGGACTGACTCCCAAACAGACGCCCGCAGACTAGTGAAGCTGGAGGAGAGGAATCCGAGGACAATTGATGCTGAATGACTGACGCGTTGCCACCTTGTTAAAAAGTCTGTTTTCCCTCCCTCATCCAGAGTCTGAAGGCAGGGCAAGAACATTCCTGTTTCATTAAGGAATACTTCACTGCCCCACATCTCTCACTCCTTCGTCTGAACCTAAACGCTCAGACAGGGGTGCTTGCAGGGAGTAAATATGTAAAAACTAAAATCCGTCATGAGCTCTTACAGTTTTCATTACGAAAAACCCTTCCTTGTCGGAATAAGTCCTTTCCCTGAAGAAGGGGGGGGGTGCACTTGGAGGCCAAATCTGCACGTGCTTACTTGAAAGTAAATCTCTGTTATTCCAATGGGATTGCTGCCTCGCAGGTTTGTTATGGTGTAAAATTTCCTAACCAATCTCCAGCCTACCAAAGGGCTAGAAACTCCTTTTCTGTCTTGCTGTAACTGAGTTGACCCGTTGAAGTCCCCAGCCCACCCACAGGTCTGCTCCAAAAGGCTGGTGGAATTGGAAAGGAACAAGAATTCGCCAGGACTGGCTGGCTGAATTAACCAAAGGGCCCAGTGGGAACCCAGCGCAATGTCGGCGGGTTCTCTCTTGGTAGGGAGGGAGAGCCGGCGCTCACAAAACTCCTGGCGCGGCGCGATCCTAACCTCAGCACATTTGCTAAGAAATAAGTTCTGCTTGTGGCTGAGAGACTGGCTCCCTGTGTGGATTTAGGGCCGGGGCCTTCAGCCAGTAGTACCCGAATCAGCTTGGCTCTAATGTCCACCCGCTGTGACCCGCCCGGGGTGACTTTGGGCTAGTCTCTCCCCCAGCCTAAGGCTACCTCACGGGGTTGTTGTGCCGATACAGTG
This sequence comes from Gekko japonicus, assembly GCF_001447785.1. Taxonomy (NCBI): domain Eukaryota; kingdom Metazoa; phylum Chordata; class Lepidosauria; order Squamata; family Gekkonidae; genus Gekko; species Gekko japonicus. Next base: position 679,190 of record NW_015165837.1, on the reverse strand, counting down.
GGGGCGGGAAGAGAACCACCAGTGCCTCTCTGAACGCCCTGGCGGAAGGGCGGGGCTTAAAATAGACTAAACAAGTCGGTACATTCCACGGAGTCCACTAAGCGAACCGCTGGATTGCATCCTGCCTCCCTGGCAGTAGGGGAAGAGACTTCCGAGGAAACACCGACAGGCGTTATCTTCAGTTAAATTCCCAACCGCTCCCCCTTTCTTTGGCTGCCCTTGAGCCTCTCCTATCAAACGCTGAGCCTGGGCTGCCGAGAGGACGCTTCAGGCAGGCCAGGGGCGCTTCCGGACATCAGAGAAACAGGAGCGAGCCCTGGAGCTGCTTTCGGCTACTGGCCTGCGAATATGTGGGTGAAGGTGTTTCAGTACATCTCGCGCAAGGCTTGGATCGCGCGCATAGGACCAAGCTAAAAGCTGCCGCAGTCCAGATCCAATCAGGAAGGATCTGCTTCGGCTCTGGCCGGGGGTGATTAACTGTATTTATTGGCCAGTGTCCACAGTCCAGTCGCCACAGAGGAGACTAGAAAAGGAGCTGCTGCTGGGTTCCAACAAAAGACTTGGAGAGGAGCCCGCCGGCTCCCGACTTCTTGCAGCAAGTTCCCTAGGCGGGCGTCGCGATCCTGAAGGCAAACGAGTCCGGCTGACGTCACCAGGGCTTGCTTAGGAGGGAGGGAACCGTCTTTCTAAATAGCAACAAGACCACTGATTTTAAGAGAGCAGGATGACAACCTTGTGCTTGAGGCAGGGGTTCTATTGAATTCGGGGGGGGGGGGGTCATTCATACTTGGGCTTGCGCTGATGCTGCCTTTAGGATCGGGACTGCGCTAAACAGCCAGCAGTTGGGGTCCGGATTCATGAGCCAGGCTCACCCCGGATGAAAGGTATAGGCGTGGGTGCGTGTTTTCGTCCCTTACTATTAGCAGTTGGTCGCCTCTTACAGCTTTGATGAAGGACCTGAGCCGAGGGGAGCCAGGACACGTTCCTGCGCGGCGGCCCATTCGGAGGAAATTGCGCCTGGTTGACGAACGCGCCCCTGCGTTTGGAAGGAAAGACCCGTTGATTTATAGGGAGGCAGGTTTCCTTGGAACTCACTCCCACCCTGGCTCGAATCGGCCCCGCTTGATTTGCTCTTCCGCGTGAGTCCAATCTAACCAGCGGCGTTTGGAGAAAGATAAACACCGCGCGGGGGAAATCGATAGCTCTCCTCTCGCTCGCGATTGTTCAGAAAGCCAATGTGTAAGTCAAATGGTGCTGTTCTCTAAATCCCGCGCGGAAATCGATGCCGGACCTTTCCTTCCAGACCAATGCGATCAGAATTCAGGTGTGATGCTCTTTGGTTGCACGAGCCATCGACGCCGCGCTGTTTTAGCCGCCTAAATATCGAACGGCTGTGCTGTGCTTTAAAAACCACACCAAACCTCCCCAGAGTCTTTGCAGCCTTTCACCAACAGCGGTTCGTGTCCTTCTTTGTCCCGGAGCATGCTATCCTCTTCCACGAGCAGCACAATCTAACTTGGAGTTGGAGAAGACCCTGCTGGGAACTGGGTCCTCATCGCTCCCCCACCCCCTTCTCTTCTAAACTCAGAATTTCCTCCCGCCCAACTTGTGCACAAGTAGCTGTAGATGGAAGAAAGGACATCAGGATAAAGGAACACTTTTAGCAGGTGTCTCCCCCCTTTCCCTTCACTGTTCCTCTCTTGCTTTACTCCAGATACTTCAGCTGGCCCAAAATTCAGCAGCCAGGATACTGCTGGGTGGCTGAATACAGGAATCTAATGGCCTTTGTGCTGTCGGAGGGACACCGTCTGCCCATTTGTTTCAGGGCACAGTTCAAAGTGCCGGTTCTTACCCCGAAGGTCCCAAAAGGCTTGGGACCACCTTCTCCTGCATTGCCCAGCCCCAGATCCTCCTCACAAGCTGTTGGGTGTTACAAGTAAAACACTTCAGTATTTACAGGGTTAATGATGTTTGTTAAGTCACATGTTTGTTTGTAACCAATCTGTTTAGACAACAGAATGCCCAGGAACTTTGGAGCTAATTTGCTAGTCTGATTGGAAACCAAGGTGTCAAGTATTTAGCATATTGGCTTCTCCTCCGGTTCTTTGTTCTGACAGAGAAGGAGACGCCATTCTGCTCTTCCCGTTTTACCTTTTAGCTGTAAGGATGTAGACATATTAGCTCTTTGTTATTTTCATATCCTGTGTACCTTTTTCCCATGTTAGGTTTATAGTAAACTTTTATATTTTAATACACACCATGGACTCAGTCTCTTAATACTCTGCTGACTTACTTAAAAAGAATCCCAACAAAGGTTATGGGCCCAGCTCGTTCCTTTATGCACAAAGCTGACCATGTGTATATGCTGAGTTTACTTAGAAACTTTTAAGAATAGCACAGACTTTTTTTTGGAAACGTTTTCTGGATTAAGTGGGAGCAGAGAAAAGTTTTTTCCTCTTTCTTGAGCTTGTCTAGCCTTGTTGCAGGCAGGACAGAAGGGGAGAGAAGATTTGTGTTCTACTGCTCTACGTGAAGGGCTGCATCGCCGCTGGAAGAGGGAGATCAAAGGAAGCTCCACTTAACCCCGCGCTGACCAGACGGCCTGTCTGCTGTATTGCCTGTTGGAAGGACTGATAAAGTAAAATAAGGCTGTTTCAAAGAATCTGTATTTCTTCAATATTCCACCTTTATCTAAAACAAATTACAACTGGTGGAAGGGATCAATTGAGTGTGCTCTAGAATCTCAATCTGCTCTGCATGTACTCTCTAAGGACGCTCCTGCAGATGATCCACAAAAAGAAATATTTAAAGAGAAAGATGGTTTTGCAAAATCTTTAATTCTTGGGAGTGTTGTTGCAAGTGACAATCAAAAGCTTTTAACGTGCAAATCTGCAAAACAAATGATAACCCAACTAGATGAAAAATACAATGGAAAATCGAGAGCTGATTGCACATTTGAACAAAATTATGGATACGTTCAATGATCTAAAGGCCATAGGAAGCCCACCAACTGATGATTCTGTTACTGCTGTAATTTTGGGCTCATTAACAAAAGACTATGCTCATGAAGTTGTGTTTTTGAAGGGAGTAGAGAAATTAACCATTGATTATGCAATTTCTTATTTGGAAGCTGAGGGGAATAGAAGGGAAATCTCCCAGCTCGCAAACACAGCCAGATGCTGTAGATGTAAACCAGAGTGGAAATGTGCATGCATTGTCTATTAATGGAAGAGAATCTGATGCTAAAGCTCTATGGCTTCTTGATTCGGGGAGATACATACTGCCAACTCTGTTGAATGGTTTGTTGATTTGGATAGAGAGAAAAAGCCTAAGTTGCAACAAGTTAATGGTCAAGAATTAGCTGTGGAAGGAAATGGAACTGTTGTGCTGAACATTTTGAATACATGTGGTGAAATTGAGGAAGTTATACTCAAAGATTGCATTTTTGTTCCTGAGGCCACTATCTGCCTCATATCCACTATGAGGATCATAGCAACTGGTTTTAAAATTAATCTTGATCAGGGCTAAGACAAAATTTGGCATAAAGATGGTGTTGAGCTAATGATTGAATAACATGGAAATTTTCATTATCTAAGAAACATTGCTGTTGCTAGTGATGATGAAATGGATACTAATGGGCCAGTGTAACATACAAAATCATCTTCATGTGATCACAAGGACTGTTTCTATGCATGGCATGTAAAGTTTGCTCATAGGAATATGCAAAGTATACAAAAGCTGTTGAAAAACTGTAATATCAATGCTGTTGATTGTGATGCTATGAAAAATGGTTGTGAAATCTGCTTTAAAGCAAAAGGCACAGCTCCTAGCTACAAGGGCAAATCTCCTGAACAAAATACAAAGTTTCTAGAGATTGTGTACTCAGATCTTGTTGGTCCAATAAAGGAGTCTGCTGGAGGCAGCAAGTATTTTGTCAGTTTTATGGAAGCAAAATCCAGATATGTCTATACGTACCTACTTAAAAGCAAAGATCAAGTGCTTGAAAAGTTTAAATGCTATGTTGCAGCTGTTAAAAACAAGTTTGGACAAGTGCCAGAGGTACTGTTTACAGATAATTGCACAGAGTACCACGGCGGGGAGTTCCAAAGATTCATGCAACAAGAAGGAATTGAACATAAGACTACAATTCCTTATTCGCCACAACAAAATGGAAATGCAGAACGCTTAAACAGAACCATTCAAGAAATGGCGCATTCTATGTTAACGCAATCTGGACTTTCAGAAAATATTTGGGCTGAAGCAGTCAATACAGCTGTTTACCTTCATAATAGAGTTCCATCAAAAACTACAAATAAAATAAAAGTCCTTTTGAATTATGGCATAATAGGGTGCCTGGACTTAAACACATAAAAGCCTTTGGATCTAAAGTCTATGCCCATGTACCAAAGGAGAGAAGGGGCAAACTTGATGCAAGAGCAGAGCCTGGTATCCTCGTGGGGTACGTTCTTGGAGGAAGAGGCTACAGAATCCTAGACCCTAAAACTTGCACAGTTAAGGAATGCAATGTGGTACATGTTGATGAAAGCAACATCCTACGA
>NW_015165837.1:674333-674495 GCF_001447785.1 Gekko japonicus | reverse complement strand
AGGCAGGTCCATCTCCACAAGAGAGTTCCAGCTCAGAAGAGGAACCAGGAGAGGCTACGCCAAGAGAAGGGGAACCAACCACCGTGAGACAATCAGCAAGAAGTAACAAAAGAGTACCACCACCAAGATATGGAATTTGTGCAAGTGTACAACCAGTGAAGG
>NW_015165837.1:666417-673637 GCF_001447785.1 Gekko japonicus | reverse complement strand
AGCAAAAGATCAGGGACTTTATTGAATCTGTGGGAATGAAACATTCCAAACCAGTGAGCACTCCTCTGGAAAAGGATTAACTCAAGAATATAGATGGACCACTACTTAAAGACAACCATGAATACAGATCCGCAATTGGAAAATTATTATACTTGAGCACAATCTGCAGACCAGATATAACTTCAGCTGTTGGACACTTATGCAGAAAGACCAGCTCACCAACTATCCATGACTGGAAAGCTATAAAGAGACTGGCAAGATATCTAATAGGAACTTTGGACTACAAACTTAAAATCTCAGCCTGTGATGACGCAAGACTGACTGGATTTATGGATGCCAACTGGGGCAAAGACACACCTGATGGCAAATCTACAAGTGGATACTTATTCTACTATGGAGACAGTTTGATTGAATGGACTAGTCAAAAGCAATTTGTCGTAGCTATCTCTACCGCAGAAGCTGAATGCGTATCAGCGCAAAGTGCCAGCTATGAACTTTACTGGATTATTCATCTACTGAAAGACTTTGGAATAGATGAACCAAAACCAATAATACTGTTTGAGGAAAATCAAGCTTGCATCGCTATCTGCAAAGGTGAGAGCACCAAATCCAAGAATAGGACCATCGCTCTCAAATGTAACTATGTGAAAGACTTGCAAGACCAAGGACTGATTGAACTCCAATACTGTCCTACTGAGGAGATGATTGCAGACATATTCACCAAGCCACTCGAGAAGAAGAAGTTTGAGACTCTACGTGAAAGACTGAACTTGCATGACTTCAGTGTTGTAGAACTTGAGAAGGGGTGTTGGGTGTTACAAGTCAAAACACTTCGGTATTTACAGGGTTAATGATGTTTGTTAAGTCACATGTTTGTTCGTAACCAACCTGTTTAGACAACAGAATGCCCAGGAACTTTGGAGCTAATTTGCTAGTTTGATTGGAAACCAAGGTGTCAAGTATTTAGCATATTGGCTTCTCCTCCCGTTCTTTGTTCTGACGGAGAAGGAGACGCCATTCTGCTCTTCCCGTTTTACCTTTTAGCTGTAAGGATGTAGATATATTAGCTCTTTGTTATTTTCATATCCTGTGTACCTTTTCCCCATGTTAGGTTTATAGTAAACTTTTATATTTTAATACACACCATGGACTCAGTCTCTTAATACTCTGCTGACTTACTTAAAAAGAATCCCAACACAAGCCCTGTAATCTCTATGCCCCCACCACACCTGCAGAGAAGTGAGATGGATGGCCACCAGAGACAGGGCTTTCTTGGTGGTGGCACCTCCTCTGTGAAATGCTCTCCCTCTTGAGACTGGCCTGACATCTACCCTGCTCTCTTCTAGGTGCCAGGTCAAAACACGTGTCTCTGTAATCTTCCAAAATTGTTTTTACAGTATGTTGTTCCCATACTCTTGCTGGTAATAGCTGGGGTTTGAATGCTTTGTTCATTGTGATGATTGTAATGATTTTATTGAGCTTTAGTTTGTGACTGGCCTTGAGCAGGTCTCGGGAGAGGCAACATATCCACTTTCGAAAGAAAATGAAGGTGTCACTGGAAGAGGACCAGCTCAAGCTTACAGTGGGGAGACCAGAGAGCTACTCCGGAGATGCTCCAAGAGAGAGAGATGGCAAGAGGCTCCTTGGCCCTGGTGCTGATGCAAGGGGTGGGATTGTTGTTGATGCTGCTAACAATGTTAATAATTGTACAGCACCAACAGAGGAACAAATGCCACAGTGTAACAGAACTAAGAACCCGGAGGAGCTTAGGCGCAAAGGGGGAAAGAAAGCGAGAAAGCAAGGCTAACCAGGCAGGAATGTGCTTTGGGTGAGCAGCATCCCAGAGGAATTGGTGGGTGGAAGGCTGTATGAGGCCCCCAACCAGAGAGACAAGCACAGTGGCCTGGGAAGGAAGGGGAAAGGATGAGAAGGAGGCAGCTGCGTCTCCTTAGGAGCTGCCTCCAAATAGCTGAAAATGCTGCTTGGAAACCTTTAATCAGAAAGACAGATGTCTTCCCAGAGGGAATTGTGTCCAATCCCTACGATCACTCATTGCTTTCCTCCATAAGTGGCTCCTTCCTCCAGTCCCAGAACTCTTGAACCACCCCCACCCTTGGAAATGCCTTGGACTTAGGCCATTCCATCCCCACCACTTGAAAAACTAGTTTATGAAGCAATCTTGGATCCTAGATTTTCTTAAACCCTTGAATTAAACCAGAAGTCCACAGAAGAAACAGGAAATTTTTCGTCTTAGAAAACTGGGATTTCATCTCAAGGTTCCCAACAAATTAGCACCACAGTAAAGACAACATGAGACATTGTGAAGAGGATATCTGTGCTCAGGCAAAAATGAAAGGACATCAAAGAGGAATTCCATCTGTTCAGCTTAGTGTCAATATGTTATTTTAGGAGACTTCCTTTCTATTATTTGTAGAGGACTCTTTTAGTTCTTCATTTATATCCTGATTTTCTCTTCACTGGGTACCCAAAGTGGGCTTACAACATAATTGCGTTCTCCATTTTATCTTTGCACAATAACCCTATGTGGTAGGTTAGTCTGAGAGTCTGGGACTGGCCCAAGGTCATCCGGCAAGCTTCTGTGATGGAGCGTAGATTTGACCCTGGGTCTCCCAAATCCTAGATCTACAGATGAGACCCATCCACCTGGGAGTGAGAGCATTTACTGACCATTCAGGCAACAAAAATAGGATGAGTTATGTACAGTGCAATCCTGTGTAAGTTTAAAGGTAAAGGTTCCCTTGCTCGAAAGCCAGTCAAGTCTGACTCTAGGGTTGCGGTGCTCATCTCCGTTTCAAAGCTGAAGAGCCAGCGCTGTCCAAAGACGTTTCCATGGTCACGTGGCCGGCATGACTAAACACCAAGGCTCACGGAACGCTGTTACCTTCCCACCGAAGTGATACCTATTTATCTACTTGCAATTTCTTGCTTTCGAACTGCTAGGTTGGCAGGAGCTGGAACTAGAGACAGGAGCTCACTCCGTCATGCGGCAACTCGGGTCTCAAACTGCTGAACTACTGACCTTCCACAGCCTGCAGTTCAGTGTCTTAACCACTGTATTAACCACTGTATTCAGTAGGGATTATGCCCAAGTGTACAGTGTGTGCATAGTATTATAGCCACAGTTCCCATGCAGGATGCCTGGAAGGATTTAAGAACTTTCCCCCAAGCATGGCTCTCTAAGCCCCATCTAGCAGAGGTGGTGTGGGCAGTGAGCAACCAGAGACAGGGATTCTTAAATGGTGGCACCTCACCCACAGACTGCCCTTCCTCTTTGAAGTTTCCCTGGCACCTCCTTTACTGTCTCTCGTATGCTGGGAGATTTTATTTATTTGTTTTTATTTCCTTCCATTTCTATCCCACCCTCCCCACAAAGCAGGCTTAGGGTGGGTTCCAACTCATAATAATCTGCTGAGTGGAGATTTACATCATACACCTCTGTTAATCAAGGCTTTTAAAATATAAGGGTTTTGTCTTTTAAAAATGTTTTTTATTATCTGCTTCTAGTCTGATGATTATATTATGGCTTGATTTGATATTGCTGATATTTATGTTTGTTGTGGTTGTGGGTTCTTCCCCTCCTTTTCTGTTTTTTTTTACCTTGCAAGCTGCCCCCAGCAGGCCTTTGTTGAAGCAGCATATACATTTTTTTGAAATAAACAGCTAAAAGTAAATTGTTTCAGAGGATGGCCATGTTGTTCTGCAACAGAACAGTTAGAGTTGAGCCCGGTAACACCTTAGAGATGTTGGAAGAGACAAACGAGAGTTTCAGGGGACAAACTTTGGAGAGCCAAAAGCTTCTTTCGTCAGCCACAGTACATGTAAGCAATGTTCCCTCTAAGCTGTGGAGTCCTGTGAGCAAAAATTCAACTTTGTGAGCTACTCGCGTTAAAGTTGTGAGTGAGCAATTTGCCTACTGCATAAATTAGTTTGCTCTGGAGCCATCCTTTCTGAGCTAAGAAAAAAATGTGTGAGCCGGAGGGTAAAAAACTTTGAGCTAGCTCACACTAACTCAGCTTAGAGGGAACACTGCATGTAAGACAAGTAAATGTAAGACTGAGGTTCATACCCAGAAATACTATAAGGCTGCAGACCCTGGTCAGTTCGTGAATGGCCCAGTGTTGTTCAGGAAACATTTGAGCTCAGACGTATCCCTGCCACTGGAAATCTATTTTCACTTTTCAAATGACGGGACGTCTTCACTGCTCAAAGTAAATTTTATCTCACAAAGAAAGAGAGAGCTCCTTGAATAACGGGTGGGGGGGGAGGTGGGGTTGAGGGAGAGAGGGAGAAAGAAAGAAATGCAGTGAGGTGGGAGGCTGTGACAAGCTTCAAGAGATCTATCTTTAAAAAGGGAGCCAGGAAGCACACCCAGCGAATCTTCCTGAGACTACTTTCCCCCCTCTTATTTGGCCCCTGAAGGTATGAGCTGTGGCATGGCCCCTGGAAATGGGGATCCTTCCATTTTTTTAAAAAGTCAAAATTGTATGCTGTATTGTTACATTGCTCCCAACCCTCCTTCTGAAGAGGTCAGAGCAATGCATATGGGTTTCCCAAGCAGCCTCCCATCCGGCCACTGGCAAAGCCAGGCTGTGTGAAGTGCACAATAGACCTTCAGATCATTGCCTGGGCCAGTAAAACAACATCAAAACAATCAACTCTTTTATCTTCTGGAAGCATCAGCAAATGCAATTTAGGGCTTTCAGCACATGGAGTAGACAGATATCCACCCCTCTCCAATAATGTATAAAACTTGCAACAAGTATCTCCTTTATTTTGTTGTTATTTCTGGACTTCCTCTAACTTAAGAGAGTTTAGGTTCCACTTCCTGACTTCATCTGAGATCAGATGATAGCTGTTGATTGTTTATCGTGCGTTTTTTAATCACAAGGGTGAAAACGGGATGTATGCATGCACGTAGGTATATTTTGCTCATCTCTGAGATCCTAGTAAGTATTTACAGAAAACAAATAGCTCTTCTTTTCAAGAAGTGGAGGCATTAAGACTTTGGGCATTTAGCCTAAACAGTTTTCAGGGAAATTCCACTCATTATTATTGATATAGTTACTTTTTAAAAAATCGTGACGTGGATGAGACACTGTCTGTCACAATAGTTCAGAAGGGCCCTGTTGTTACCATTCTAAATAAACCAGAGGGCTAGTGACGTGTCCAAGGCAAATGGCTTTGGCTAAGATCCACAATGAGGCCAGGTGCTGGCACAGAGTGCCCTGCCATTTCTCAGACTGCTGGTCAGGATGCCAAAAGTGGGTCACGAGGCTGGGAGGGAGGAGGAGGACAAAGAGGGTGAGCTGAACCTCTTTGAGAGGTTCAGTGGATTTGCCTCTGCCTAATGTGCAAAGTGACTCTGAAATGCAGCCTGTTGCTCAGAAAGGCTAATGCTAATCATTAAAAGTAAAATATAAATTTGGTCAGCATTATGAAATTCTTGCATTTTAAGCCAGGGGAGAGTGGAGTTATTTGGCAAGTGGGACCCCAAAAGTGCAGGAAATTTAGAAGTCATTCACAGTTTAAAAAGTTTGAGACCCAGTACCTTACTCTGAGATGCTAAACAAATGTATATGAAGGCACTGGTGTTGGGTGATAGTGAGATATTGAAAACATGGTATTTAGCAGAGATAAAATAGTCCAGCAGAGTCCATGTGTGATTAAAATATAAAGTTTTTATTAAGTTCTAGCATGGGAAGGGTAACTGGGATGAAAATAACAACAGAGCAAAATCGGCTACATCCTTACTCTACAAAGACAAAACTAGAAGAGAGTATGGCTACTCTTCTTGTTTTTCAGAATGGGAAGAGAAGCCATAAAATGGTAATATACCTTGACACTTTAGATCCAATCAAATTCCTAGATCAGGGAGAAAATCCCCGGGCATTCTACATCTAAAGAACATTGGTTACATGAAAAACATGTGACTTCCTGTGAGTAACATAAACAAACATTTCACCCCAGATATACTGAGTGTTTTCAACTTGTAATACCCAACAACTGGATTAACTGGGGTTTTGTTCCAGGAAGCAATTTAGCATGTGGCCAGGTGAAGTGAACTCAGTGGAATTTAATTCCAAGGAATGGGCCAAACTGCACTGGCACGTGTGTATTGGGGGGACGGTATCCCCCCCTTCACTTCTACAGGTTGGGAATCTAGTCACAGGCTGCCCATCTATATGGGCAGAGAGAGGGAGAGTCCACCTTTCTCCCTCTTGACTGTGGAGTGGGTGGTGCGTGGTGGTTAGAGTGTCAGACTAAGAGGTCAAAGACTCGGGTTCAAATGCCCACCATGCCATGAAATTCACTAGGTGACCTGGGGGGGGGTAGTCACTCTCTTGGCCTGACCTCCCTGGGAGGGCCGCAGGGAGCATAAAGAGAACCGCCGTAGAGAGGGCACCTCGCGTTGTCGTGGGAAGAGCAGGCCTCCTGGCCATATAGGTAAACCGGGCTGCCCTGCGAGCATTAGCCCGGCGGTGATGAGGGCTGGGCAGGCTGGTGAACGTCTCCGGAACTTCATTGGCAGCTTCTTGCCCGCACTGGAATCGACGTGACTTCTGCGGTAAATGGGTTTGAAGGCTGACATGCCCAACGATGGCAATGGGACTTTTCTCCCAGCTGGACAGGAGTTCCCCCCAACTGGACAGGATCTCATCTAGTAAAGGAGGTCTGTTGCAGAGGCCTTTTCCTGCAGGTTTCAAGGGGGCTGCGGTCCCGCGCTTCTTTACTCAGAAGTAAATGCCATTGAAACCCATGTTCACAGGCTGCGAATGGCCTTCCTTTCAAGCACAGCAGGTTGGCGAATCTGTCTCAAAACACATTGATTGGGAGGGACACCGTTAATCCGGGTTGTGGATCGGGCAGTTATTTAATCCAAGGCCCAGTTTTTCAAGACTCAGCAAACAGCAAATTACCTCATTTGAACACAGAGGCACGATCCTTTTTTAAAAAAATCGTAACCTGAGAGAGAGAGAGAGAGCGGGCGAGCCATTTTGACTTTTCCCATTTTCTGTTTTGCAGCCGAAACATAAGCAGGCAGATGCGGAGGGGGTGATGATGTTTTGCTGTGACACGAATAAAGGGTGCATCGTGCAACTTCCTCGTGTGTTGCTTTTATTGTTTTTGTTTTTAATTTGCGAGCCCACCAAACAAAGATATATATTTTCAATTCCCCCCGTTTCTTTTGAAGGGGGGTG
>NW_015165837.1:626638-666073 GCF_001447785.1 Gekko japonicus | reverse complement strand
AGCTATTCAAATGAATTCGTAGGGAAAAGGTTGGGAGGGGGCTTGGCGGGGAAATCTGGAGATAAACAAATGAGAGGGGAGAGAAACCGAGGTCCCCCCCCCTTGCTCTTCCCCCTTTCGATCTATTTTCTTCCCCCTTCCCCCTCCCGGCAATTTTAATTTGTTTTTCTGGCCTAACATATACATATATATACGCGAGTGCGTCTCTCCCTCTCTCTGGGTGTGACTTGCGGGCTCCTTTATTTCCTTTTGTACCCACGTTTTTAGTCACCAGTGTTGGAAAAATATCAGAATATGCAATAAATCAGGGGAAGATTCCTTTCCGGGGGGGGGGAGGGGACTCCTCCAGGCGCTTGGGCTTCAAGACACGCGAGCATCTTGCGATACAAACGCCTACAGATTTGGGTGCTTATTTAGAGGCGGGTTTCAGGGAAATCTTTGAGGCTGTACCTACCAGGTAACTTAGTTCAGACCTGATCAAGGAGGCTGGATTGGAACGGGAGGGGGAGATCCTGATTTATAAATTGCGGGGATCTTGAGCTTTAGGAGCACCCGAGAAATCCGAAGAGTCCAGCAGCTCTCCGGAGAACCGGGCCCGCTCCCTGTAGAGAGTGGGATTCGAACTCTTTGGCACCCACATCTTTCTTTGGAGTATCATTCGATTCAGTGGAATTTGCCTGCGAGTCAGGCTGCAATCCTGCGCACAATTACCACAGAGTAATAACCACTGAAACCACGAGAACTTACTTCCGAGTAAATATCGTCAGGGTCGACGTTTACAGGTGCTAAAGGGTGTGTGTGTTTGCTCTGCTTGGGCTTAACTGGCTTGCGGACCGGTGTACGGCTCAGCTGTAAATCTAAACTGGATTTAACTGGGTGGCGGATCAGGTCTTCCCTAAAGTGTCCTCTTTTGGAACTAAGTAGCGTTTAAGCAGAAGCAGAAGGACCGAACAGCAAAGTTCTCTCCTCCACCTTCCAATGCTGTTTTAGAACGGGCCTCAGAGTTCCCCAGATCACATGCCCAGGCCGCGGGATGGAAGACTGAAAGGGGATTGCACTGGGCATGCGCGTTTAGCACCGCCTTCCTGGGATTTCGCGCGCGCGCGCACCAACAGCGAAAATCGTTCCGAGTGGCACGTGCGAGCATCGAATGTCTTGTTTGTGCGGATGATCACGAAAGCCCCTTCCGGAATGATAAGATGCGGGGACCTGAAGGTGGGTAGATATGCATGTCAAACTACGCGTGACGCTGGAGTTCTGTCACTGTAATTCCAGACATGTTTTTGGGCCCTAAAAAGTAATCTGAGAAGGAGATCCGGATCGGGCCCCTGGTTTCCGAATTAGCCCCCTTCAAATAACGGCAGGGACTTGTTACATTATGGGTGTTCTCATACAGCGCCGTCAGAATACGCCTCCGAATACAAGGCCAGATACCCCCACCTCCCGCAGTGGGCTCGGGAGCCTCGGCGAGCCTCAGTGTCCCGCGGATTCGACTCCCGGTTCGGATGGAGCTCTGCGTCACGTGTGAAAGAGCGCTGAGCGCAGCAATGCAAGCAGCTCCCGGCCCTGGTGGGCAGCCCTGCTGGTTCGACTCCCGGCCCCGTTAGAGTTCTGCAGATACGTGGCTGTTATAACCCGATTCACGACATAGCTGCCGATTAACATTCATAGTGGCGCGATTTGATGGGGGGGGGTGTGTTTGGCGCCTGGCGAGTACGCGGCCAAGGGCAGGGTTAGACGGCCTTTCCAGCTCTGCTTTAAGCCTCTCGGTTTCAATCCCAGAGACACCAAAGATTTCAATTTACCTGGCAGAAAGTCCCGCTGGTTCCGAAAGACTCACTTTCCAGCAACGCCCCTTGAATCCAACTGCAAACCTACCATTGGTTTCAATGGAGCCTGTCCCGATGCATTCAAGGCTGGGGTGCAAACGGAAAGCGGCTCCGGGGGTGGGGCGTACCCTGCATTCGGTATCTCCGACGCTCCCTTAGATGGGCTGAGCAGTTCCTAAAAAAACCTCCAGAAGTTCCTTGATGTCCTTGAGTTCACCCACAAACCAGGGGGTGGAGGCAGGACGACATTCTCTTCGCAGCCCGATCCTATCCAGCATGCTTGAACTCCTTGCTGAATGTGATTGGACTTACCCCCGAATCATTGTGCGCAGGGAGGACACATTCGAGACCCAGAGGGGCTTGTGCAGGTGGCCGGATGCAGTATCGCCTTCTAGAAGGAATCGTCGGCCCAACCCTCTACGGCCCTCTGTCACAGGACATCGGGTGGGATGGCTCTCTTGCCGTACCCTCCAGGGCTCTTGAGCGGTGAGCGTGCCACGTCTGGAGCCCGGAGGCTGGGGTTCGAATCCCTGCCTAAACAGCTCAGGCCCGCCTGGCTTAATCTACCTCGCCTGGTTGGCGTGCAGAGAAAACGGGGCACCCGTGCAGACCATGAATGCCTTAATTGTCAAACGCCTGAATCGAGGGAAGCCTTTCCTGTTTCCTTTCCCCTAAGTGTCTGTGAGTCTCTTAGGTGTTAGGGAAGGGGCCATGGCTCAGTGGCAGAGCACCTGCTTGGCATGCAGAAGGTCCCTGCCCTGGTTCAATCCCCGGCATCTCCAGAGGAACCCAGCAGGTGGTGATGTGAGAGACCTCTGTGCCTGGGACCCTGGAGAGCCGCAACTGGTGGTCTGAGTAGACAAGACTGACTTGGATGGGCCACGGGTCTGATTCAGGACAAGGCAGCTTCATGTGCCTCGTGTGTGTCCATGTGTTCCTTGTCGAACAATCTGATTTCTCCTCCGTCAGCGGAAGTGGGCTTTCTCCCCTGATCCCAGCGAACGTCTTGGTGTGGGGCGCTCTTCAGAACATTTCGTGGCGAGATTGGGAGTGGGGGTGGGGCGGAGCTCTTTCTTTCCCAGCAGAGACAATCTGGAGAGGGAAAAGCGGAAAGAGAGAAGAGGTGGAGAAGGGGCGGGAGGATGAGGATGAGGGTGGGGGGTGGCAAGAGGAAGGCAAGGCAAGGGAAAGTCACTCCCCACCCCCATGCATGGCGCTCTTACAAGGTGCGTGGCAGGCAGAAATTCAGCCGGTGCTGCTTTTCCCAGCATGCAGCCCGCCCAAGGGAACCATCGCTGCAACGGTACTTAGAAACCCTGGGGCTGATTTGACTTCCTTGGCCTGCAAGGATGACCATAAGGCCAGAAGCTCGGTGGAAAATAATAGGAGGGGCGTCTCATACGCGCTATGTTTAGGATGGGGCGCCCAGCCGACGTCAGGATGGAGCAGACCTGGCTGGAGTCAATGGCCACGCCCCGGCTGTTCTTTCCTGCCCCATCGAGTTCCCTGTTCTCCCTTATCAGGAGGCCACAGCAAAAGATCGACCACCAGTATTCTCATTTCTTCTTTTCTCTCGGTTGTCTCTCCTGGGGCGTGGGGGGGGGGGGGGGAGAGAAGTTTTTTAACCGTCCCCAGAGTTGGGAAAGTGAGATGCAGTACCCAGCCGGGAAGGTCTCCCCGAAGGAGTTTTCCGTCTCCCGGGCGAGGCGAGATCCCTGGCGAACGTTTCTCTCCCACTTGGCTCCGGTTGCCAAGCAGAGAAGAGCAAAAGTGTTCTGTCCAAAGGCGGACGATGCCGGGGCGGTGGGGGCGAGAAAGGCCCTTGCTTTCCGGAGCCATTGGGAAGCCTCGGCGTCAATCAGAGCGAGAGACAGACAGACAGACAGGCGAGCCCTGCGGGAGTCGAGTCCAAAACCAACAGCCTCAGCGGCGCTCCCCTCTCCCACCCTTTCCCACCTCTCGAGAGCTGCAGCAGAAGGAGGCGGGGGGAGTGCGGGTGGTGGGAAGCGCTCCCCCTAGAGCTGCGGTTCTAGTCAGTTTCACGGGCTGCGGGTGCCGGCCACATCCTCCGGAAAGCCGGGGCCAGGCGCCAGATCGAGAGGGAAGCCTCGCTTTTGATTGTATGTCTTTATTGTCGTTGTTCCCCGCCCGGAGCCCTGAGTACTCAGGGATCGAGCGAGTTCTCAATCAATTATCTATCAATAAATAGATTTGCAGTGACGGGTCACTGGCGGTGCGGGGAAGGTATTTGTGACTTTCCTGCATTGTGCAAGGGGTTGGACTAGATGACCCTGGAGGTGCCTCCCAACTCTGTGCTTCTGTGACTCACTGATATTTCAAGATGGACCTCTGTGAACTGCATGCGGGTTCAACCCCTTTTGGCTGCCAAGGCAAACCGTCCAACGAGTAGTCCTTAGTGTATAATGGGAGGGGGGGGCACAACAATCTATTCCTACAAGAGTCTCCTGACTGAGGCTCCTGCATAGTTCTTCCATGGGAAAGCTTCCTATGGAAGGTCAGGTTGGGTTCTCTTGGATCTGACTGGTATGTCTCCCAGTTTTCCATCTTTAAAGGAGGGCACATTTTGGGCAAGATATCGTTTGCCTTCTGTCATGGGAAGAGAAGCCCTCTTGGTTTTATGTTTGTCTGTCTGTTTGCTATGGTTGAAAAGTTACAATAGAAATACTGTATATATTAAAAAGGCTGCCTCTTTCACGCTACAATTCATAAACATTTTGCTGTTGATGATTTCCACCACCTAGCTGCACTGAGAGACAGAACCATCCTAAACAAAGTTACTCATCCATTCAGCTCCATCATCCTAGCAGGGTGTACCTCTGTTTCTGGTGGCACGGTTAACACTGACTGATAAACGTGTAGCCCAATGTAGCCACAGCATTCATTCCCCCACCACTTTATCCTCACCACAACCCCGTAAAATAGGTTAGACTGAAAGCTCCACCAGTAACTACCATGGCTGAACAAGACTTGGAACCAAGGTCTAGCTGATCCTGTGGCCCCTCTCAGTACCAGTCCTCAGTTTTACTATTTACTCTAGTTTTCAAAACATATGCTCCCCAACATGTATTTGGTAAACTTTAGTGGATAATAAATTTGCATCTATTTTACGTGTTACTCCAGAGGAACAACCCAAATATATCTGTTTGGAATGGCTTGTGTATTTCAGATATCGTTTATTACAGAAAAGTATGCTTCTGTATGTGTGTGCACGTTCCCCATTAAAGAAGAACAATGGTCTGTGTTCAGGATGACACTGTCAATCTCTTGGCAGGCTAGTCTAAAACACAATGGCCATATGTTTCTAAGCACCAACTGACATTATTCAACTGATAGGGTAAACCAGTTTCAACATTTATTAGCCTTTTCTCATTGAATGCTCTCTGGGATACTTCGTTTTGTTTTGTACTTGCTCTCTGGGCTTTCTTTCCATCCCACCTCTAGAGGTTTGTCATGTGCCAAGGAAATGCTTAAAAATACACATTAATCCTGCTTTGATCTCTAAAGGGTGCTCACAGCAGCAATCGGGTCATCACACTGTGGGGAAAATGCTTTTGGAAAGATATAACCCTTGGGTTTCTGGGGCCTCCACTGCCAGGTGGTAACGAGAGAAATGCTAGAATAAAGGAAATAACTTGGTGATTGAAAATGAGAGATTAAAGCTACCCAGTCCATGTTTCGGTGATTATCTTCGAGATTAAGAGCATTGTGGCTGCACTCTCCACTCATCCAACATGAAATTGGTTGACTATAGATGGGCATGAAATGATATGTTGATTTGCCCTGAATTTGTGCACGTACTTTTAAAAGCCCTGTGGTAAAATTTGTGCCAAAAGATACACACAATACCTTTTATATGACCAACCAAAACATTGCAAAATAGTGTGCAAGCTTTCTAGTTTTAGAGAATACGTAAAGTGGATATTCAAAAAGGGGTGTCTGTATTTTGGGCCATGATATTAAGGTCTTTTGTCTGCATCTTGTGTGTAGCCGGGATTAGACTAGGTAGTACTGAGTAGAGAGAAATTGCATTGTATTATATACATATACCTATGGGGTTTTTACTTCCTAATGGGAGTATAAGTATTGTTATGATACTTCCACGATGCACAAGCTGGCACGCACATAGCCAATGGCACTCTAATGACTAAAAACCAGTTTTTCTAGAGTTGCCAATGTGCCTGGCGAAAGAAGGCCTGTCTCTTTAACAGGCTTAATGTATGGAAAGGGCAGCAGCAGAAGCTTTTAATGGCATGGAAGTAAATAACATCACCTGGTAAATAACATCCTATTAAGGTTCTATTAAAGGGACAGGACATTCCCCCCCCCTTTTTCCAGGCAGTTGGCAACCATCCATTTTATTACAGTAGCCCTCACTTTTGTAGAAAACAAGCCAAACACCTGCTGAGGGGCAGAAGGGAGTCCCATCCCCCCCCACACACTTCAAGCCGCTTCTGTTTGGGGAAGGGGATTCTTTGCTGTGGCCACCTCAGCTATAAAGCTGTAAAAGGACTCGGTGACAAATGCAACAGAGTATTAGGCAGCCTTTCCCACACATTTTAACAAGCTTTAGATTTTTGTGGTGGGTGGAGCCAGCGAGGAGTCGAGCAATATGAGCAGAATAAAATGGAGGAGAAGAGAATGGTGTCAGCTGCTTTGGGTCCCCCTTGAGGAGAAAGGCATGGTATAACTGAGGTAAATTAAAATAAGGAGAATAATAAAGAACCGAGCTGCATTTAATATTTGGCAAATAGGCACATTTTTTGAGGGACTTCACAACTTCATTTCATAGCTATGTACTAATTTAAGGGGAGACTGACCATAGAACATGCTGATTCAGCATGTCTGTTAAGATGCACATCTTAAGATGCACATCTTAAAAAGCACATAGATCTGCAGGGATCTAAAAATGGCCAAAGGGTCAAACTGCTCTGTGGCTGGATAATCATGGAGCAGCAAAGTAACATAAATTCCTTGGGAAGTTTAATTTAAAATTAAAACCAGCGCAATAACCACCACAAGCAGCTCCATGCATATCTACTCAGATACGATCCTCAGACACAACTCAATAGGGGCTTAATCCAAATGCTGTGTTCTTGGAACCTTAGCCTTCCTGTGTCTCTCATAAATCAAATCACCCTCTGCCTTTATAGACCTTAAGCCACTTCTAGCTATGTTCATTTCCTCTGACCAACAATATGCTTTCCAGCATTCTGCATATATAAATCAGGAGAGCACCACAGAAATCGTTGTGAGGGCCACACCAAATGAGGGGGGGGGAGTGTTTTTGCTGGAACTTGAGCTCACTGTGGTGTTCTGAACCTTTTCTCGATTGGCCCTAGTTTTTACATCCCACAATTCATTCTTATTCTCTCCCTCCCCCCCCCCCAACAGAGGTTTCTGTGAACCTTATACTGCTTCTCCTCATCCTGTACCCCATAGTTAAGTGTTCTCTTTCTTTTCGCAGCATCCGAGGGCTGAGCCCCCCCACCATGTTGTTCTGTTCCCACAGCTCTCTTTGTATACTCTTTCTGTTATTCCCACTTTCTCTATGCACCCCACAGTGTTCTCTGTCTCTGTCTCTCTCTGTCTCTCTCTGTCTCTCTCTGGGCCATCTTAGGCATCCCTGACCCCTCCCTTTTCCTCCTGTTTTTCTCCCATAGGTCTCTCTGTATCCCTTGATCTCCTTGTGCCCTGTGATATTATCTTTCTTCTCTTTGCACCCCTAACTCTATTAACTCTTTCTTTTTTCTCTTTTCCTACCTTACAAGACTATGTTTCTTGATCACAGTTTCCACTTTTTTCTTCTTTTTGCTGTTTCCTTCCAACTCCTTTGCCCCTCATCTTGATGCCTTCTTTCAACAAAACACCAGGCTTTCTCTCTCTCAGGAGTTCATACTTCTTAAGAATTCTCAAATGTAGGTGAGCCAGGCAGAGAACTAGTTGCATCAGGCTAGTGGAAATGGGTGTAAGGCCACCACATGTTTCTGAATCCAGGAAGAGTGGGAGCAGTGCATATGTTGCGATACAGATATTTTCTCATGCCTACTTTCACTTTTGGTGTGTTATGTGATGGGCCTTAGATGTTTCCACAAAGGGCTGTAGATACTGTATACCTGAAATTCCTTCAAGAGAATGAATCTAGCCAGAGATTAAGGTTCTTCCAACCTGGGTGACATTGTTTTACAGATCTGATATAAGGAATTTGCCTAAATTGCTGCTTTTCTTATTAGAAGGACTAAGAAAAGGGAATATGGCAATTTGGTTAGTGGCATAGGTTCCCAGTGTGTTGTTATTATTTTTTTAAAATGCAATGTTCTTCAATCATATGCTGGTTTGGGACTTTAAAAAATTAACCAAAGCAAGCCTTTCATTATTGGGGAAAAATTCAAAAGCAACAGTAGGATAAGTCCTTTCATAGGATCAACCATATTACCTTACTGATGCTTTTAGGTTTTCTTCCAGTGGAATAATTTCTGTCCATTTCATGGAAAGTTTATAATTCTATAGCCAGGGTCTTTAAGCCAAGAAACTCCACATAAGGTAAAGCTGGGAAGAAAGTCTGGAAAGTTTTAAACACTGCTAGCATAATGATGTACCTGGATCAGTTTTGCTCAGACTTTCCAAAAAGGAGAGAGATTATACTCTTAACAATATTCTCTCTGATTTCTGATCCCTCCTTCCCCCTTCCCCTCCTTCCCCTCCCTCTCCTCCATTACCAAACTACCAACATTTTCTAGCCAATTGCAAAGGGAACAAATGGAGGGCTTTTAATGAAAATATACATTTGTACCCTCTGCCCAAAAAGCATTTTTGATGATGTATCAAAATGATGAATTGCTCTGACACTAAATAGAAATTAGTCCACATATTTACAGAGGGCATATTTGGGTATAGTTTTTGCAGTTACATTGTGCCATTAAAGCTGTACCATAAATAGACAAACACCCAGAAAGGGAAAAGGCAGAACTAAAATTCAATGCATGCAGTATTCATCACTTCCACTGATAACCTCTGTCATTACAGTCAAGTGTAGATGGTTCCCTACCCCCCCCCCACATTTCTTCCAGCCACCAGGGGGCAAATAATTTGCACAGGCACTATTTTATTTTCATTTCCTAAAACAATTTATACACAATTTTCAAATATTTTAATAGGTGCAATGTTTCTGTTTCATTAGAGTAGTGGTGGGGACTGAGATCCTTGGTACTTAATGTCAAGTTATGGAGGAAACCAATATATGTAAGCATTACTATCCTTTCTTATCTAGTTAATGTCTGAAGTCAGCATACAGGGTAGAGACGTTTCATATGAAATATGAGAATGGGCGAGGTCCACAGAAATTCTGATTAGAATGATGTAGTGACTTTCTACATAGATTAAACAGCAATGTTTTACTCAGAAACATTAAAGAAATGCTCATTATGAGCTTGTTTCCAGGCAATGACATACACCAGAATCCTCTTTGATAAATTTTCTAGTTTTCAGTGTTCACTTCTCAGGCTTCACTATGAGGTTTTTTTTGAAAGTTTGTCTTCCTAACCCAAAGGGCTCTGAGGCCTTGGAATTTACATTTTGCTTCCAGCTGTGTTTGGCTTCTTTTAATTCTAGTGTGTGGGTTGGACATGCTTTTGCTTAGACTATTATCTATTAATAACAATATTCAGTACACAGTTCAAGTCCAGTGGCACCTTTAAGACCAACAAAGTTTTATTCAAGGTATAAGCTTTCATGTGCAAGCACACTTCTTCAGATACATTGAAATGGAAACTACCAGTCCATACATATAGATAGAGGATGAGCAGTAAATTAGCATGCAACACAATGAAGATGTTTAACAGATGTAAGGACCAAACAGGAATAACAAGCTTTGTTCATTTGGTCACCATTTATTTGGATTTAATTCTGGGGGGATTAAATTCCACGCTCCAACTTTTGTTTGGTCCTTGCATCTGTTAAACACCTTAATTATGTTGTATGCTAATTTGCTACACACCTTGTATGTATGGATTGATAACCTCTATTTCGTTGTATCTGAAAGCTTATACCTTGAATAGAAATATTATTGGTCTTAAAGGTGCCACTGGGCTCGAATTTTGTTCTGTTGCTTCAGACCGACACGGCTACCCCTCCTGAATCAATCTTCAGTACCATCAGTAATAGCCAAATGAGCCAAATATCTTCTGGTCTTTATTAAATTAACTCAACAAGCTCCTTGTTCTGATCCAAAACATAGTTGTAACCAGAGGTCATTTCGGGGGGGATCGCGGGGGATCGCAGTTCCTCCGGGTGAAGTACGGGGGGGGCACATGATGAAGCCCCTCCCCCTGCTTTCGGCCGCCCCGCTTCCGGCCCTCATTCAGCCAGGAGGAGGCAGGAGAAGAGGGAGGGTAAATTGCTTCCTCCCTGCCTCTCCCCATCCCTGCCTGCCTGGGGCCAGGGAGGGCCTTGGCGGGGCTTCCTTGCACTCCCACCGGCCTTGAAGGTCCACCGCCGGGCCCCTCATGGGGCTCGGCAGTGGAGCTGCAAGGCCGGCGGCGGCGGCGGGGACCATTGGGGGCAGGGTGTGTGGCCTTATGACACACGTCCGGTGATGTCAGGGGATGTGGCCTTATGACACACTTCCGGTGATGTCAGGGTGTGTGGCATATGCTAATGAGTTATCCTAATGAGTTCCCCTAGCTCTTTTTCTACGAAACGACCCCTGGTTGTAACCATAACATCTTCTTAGTGACTTGAAGTAAATACCAAGTGATAACTTTTCATGGTGTGCATACGACCTCTTGGTAAAGTGTTCACCATCTTTACTGAGTCTTACCACTCCCCTGCATTTTTAACTGTGTACAGAATTGTGATGGTATTTTCCTCATCCCTTGACTTCCCACAGCAAACACAAATTCAGTTATCCAGGGTTTAAGTTTCTGGTGCCCCTTCATCAGGAGGATACAGAAGCCTGATTTAAGATGGGCAAAAAGTAACATACCCGTGTGATGTTGCTAAGGTTGCCAAGTCTAATTTTCTTACCAGCTGGGGAGCCCCGCTGGGCTCCGGCAGCCGTCTGTAGACGCGCGCGTTTGCACGTGACACGCGACTTCGATTACGTTGAGGGCGTGGCCCCAATTGTCGGAGGGGAAACCATAGAGTTTTCCCTCGGACGATCGGGGCCACGCCCCCAATGTGATCGACGTGGTTGTGTCACCTCTGGTGATGCAGCCACACTGCGCTTCGGGGGGCGGAGTTCCCCCCGGGGCCCGATTCTGCGGGGGTGGGAATTGGGCCTCTGAAGCGGGGGTTTACCCGCCCCCACTTGGCAGCCCTAGATGTTGCGCATGCCCAGCATGAGCATCTCATTAGAACGGAGAGTTTGGCTGCTACACACGCAATGTGAGCGCAACATCTTCCTGGACTATTGAACTCTGGTGTGCAGCACTGCATGTGTAGTGGCTGTAGGTCCAGTTTAAGCAAGGCTGTAGGAGTAGGTCGTATTGCACAGTTAAGTTCCTGCCAGTGTTCCATCTAAGCTGAGTTTGTGTGAGCTAGCTCACAGTTTTTTAGCCACCAGCTCACACATTTTCGTCTTAGCTCAGGAAGGATGGCTCCAGAGCAAACTAATTTATGCAGTAGCCAATTCGCTTGCTCACAACTTTAATGCTAGTAGTTCACAAAGTCGGATTTTTGCTCAGAAGGCTCCACAGCTTAGAGGGAGCATTGCCCACCAGCATCATGTCTACATCACATAATTTGTTTACCATCCAGCTATAGGTACACCCATGGTATCATTTGCAAATGGTTGCCTGCATTCACCTTTTCTTGGACTTTGATTCACACAGCAGAGATGCACCCTTCCCTCACCCCACCCCAAGCGTTTGGGAGTGTGCAAGCTAAGCAAGTCCGGCACTGGAAAGAGAACAGAGCCCTTTGTCTTCTAATTGAAGTTTACACAGCTTGTAGAAAGCAATTTCCTTTACCATCTAGATCCCTTTGCTCCACTATTTCATTTTTATATTTTTTCCCACTCGCCCCTGCCTTCTGTAAAGAGCACTGTAATAAAAGCATGAATATTGCTTAGCTCAACTTTACAGAAAGAACAGAGAATGCCTTGATTGTAATATATCCGTGTTTGGAAGGACAAAATACTTTTAGCTTTGGAACCAGTGCCCTAAATCAGGTGAACTAGGCTTGTCCATCATGATGCTTTTTCATGTGCTCATGAAGCTTCACGTCCCTTTTCTTACTAACATTCTAAAAAAATGTAGCTGGCCTGGTTTTTTCAGTGAATGAAATTGTAGTGAAATGCTTATGGATCCCCAGGAGGTATGTGTTTTTTGATAAGGTTTTTTTTTTTTTTACAGTTTGACAAACATAGACAAATAGCCCAGCATCCAATGATCCCTCCCCTCTGCCTCCTAGGTATCCTAGCTGAGGTTAGCAACTTGGACTGCCTATTGTCTTCAGATGGAAATCCAGATGTCCAATATTTGTCTCTCTTGGTTAAGTGTTCATAGCTGCTTTTCTAAATAACAACTGAGGCTATGGTATGGCAATGCAGGGCATAGGTCCCAAAGCATATCTGCAAAGGGGTAATTAATTTTTTTGGGGGGAAATCATTGAACTACAAGCATCTGAAACTTTGGTTCGGATGTTCCCCTAACAAACTACACAGCCAGTATGGTGTAGCATCTAGAGCACTCAAGTAGGAGCAGGGAGACCTAGGTTTGAATCCCATGGAAGCTTGTTGGGTGACCTTGGGCCAGTCACACACTCTCAGCCAAACTTACCTCACAAGATTATTATAAGACTAAAATGCTGGGGGCTAAAATGGAGGAGAGGAGAATGATGTAAGCCATTTTGGATCCCCATTGGAGAGAAAAGGTAGGATACAAATGTAGTAAGTAAGTAAATAAATAAATACCCTTCCTTCCTTCCTTCCTTCCTTCCTTATTATTTTATCCTCCATTTTCTCTTCACAACAACCGCATGAGGTAGGTTAAGCTAAGAGTGTGTGACTAGTTCTTTGCAGTGTTATAGAGAAGTTATTGTGGTTAAGGTACTGGAAGATCAGATCTCTACTCCACCATAAGCTTGTTGGGTGATCTTGGACCCTCAGCCTAACCTATTTGAAAGGGTTGTTATGAGAATAAAATGAGAAAAGGGGAACCATGTAGGCTGCCCTGAACTCATGGAAGGAACAGTAGGACACTAAGGTCATAGATAAATAGATCTCACCATGTGCTGGTGTACGCAGAGGGCATGTGCTCATGTACAACATGTAGATACCTCCACTGTATAAGAGCAATCTTGCTATGGTTAATCGGGCCATTGACCAATAGTAAAGAGCATGAACTACCAATCAACAACTTTTATGATTATTTCATTGTCTTCAGACATTATTAGGATATAGACATATATTCTAATTTGTTGTTCAAGTGATATGAGCATGAGCACTCGTTTTGTGCCCTGTAAACAAATGCCCCAGAGTACGTACGTTGTGGTCAAACCAGTTCCACCACACTTGACAGTATCTGTCTGTCTTTACCCATAGTTACAAAGAGATATAAATGAAATGATGAAATATATTTCTGGTCAGATAACGTCTGCTGGTAGAGATGTCACAGTCCTCTCTCCATCCATCCGTCCGTCCGTCTCTCTGGAACAGCCAAGAAGAACCATATAACGCAGGATGCTTTGCTTCTCCCTCCCTCCCACTCAATTCAAAACAGCAGGTTTTACACAAAAATAGCATTTCCCCCAACACCTTCATTGTCAAAAGTCATAATCATAGTTATTGTTTATGCATTAGGAAAATCTCATCCTACATGGGGCACTATGTGAGAAAGATCAGAGTCTGACACTTCAGAATAATCGTTATCATTTAGCTGCTGTTCTACATCTTTATGACAAGCCTGACTTGGGGAAAGAAACACAAGATGTGGGAGAGTCACGGACAGGTTTCAAATGTCACGTCAAGATGCCCACCCCTTTGCATTTTGAAACATTGTGGCTTCACGGAAGGAGATTAAATGCCCATTTAATTTGTAACTGACACAGGCAGTAGGAAAGGGAAATTCATGGTAGGCCAAGAGGAAGAGCAGAAATTAAGATTTAATTCTATTCTTTCAAAAATATCACCTATGTTCTTCTGAAGCATACTCATCAAATATAGGTGGCTATTAGTGAAATCATGGGATTGCAGGGCTCCAAGAGCCTTAAAGGTTATCTAGCCTGGGATGATCTACACGTCCAGAAAAATCACATGGTAAAGTCTTCCACAGAACAGAGAATTACATGGGGAAAATGCATTTATGTCTCACATATAAAATTGGCCAGCTCACACATTTCATATACTGCATGACAATTGTTATAAACTGAACCTGGCATGTATGTTGAAGGCATAAATCCCTTTGGGGATTAATGTTTGTTCTATGTTATTGTTACATCATCATCATCATCATGTTGTGCCATCAATGTGTATGGCACTTAACAGAGTACATGAAGCAAGGTCCCTGCTATGGGGAGCATTCAATTAAATGTTACCGTTCTTTTATCATGTGGTAAAAATCAATAGAAAATAATCAGAAAAATGCTTGAGGGCTAATAGTTTCAAGTATTGCAACCCAGTTTAAACCCAATTAAAGCTGATTTTACATTTTAGAACCCTACAAATCATGCTGCCTTTCCACAGTGAGTAAAGAATACCCATATAAAACCTAAGGAAGCAATTCCAAGCAGGTCTATGCAGGAGCAAATCTCGTCTTATTCCACGGGGCTTACTCCCAGGAAAGTGGCTTTTGGATTGCAGCCGAGGCAAATGGTTCCCCCCCCCCATAATAAATCTAAGCAGTCTTACAAACTAATCTTCCAAGGATTTTTGCAGGAAAATGTGACAACTCTGTTTAAAACCAACTTAAAATGGGTAATGTAGACAATAGTCTCATTCTCACAGAAGTCCACAGGATTTAGGCTTCAGGCCTAAATGTGTAAATGTGTAAGATTTAGTGTGGTAGGATCCCATGCCACTCAGGTGTCTGAACTAGTTGCAGGTCACACCGATGCATATTTACTCAGGAATAAGCTCAACCAAGCTCAAGGTAACTTACAAGACAGGTTGTATAGTCTTTCTGTCAACCCATCACATGGCCAGGCCTGATTATGGGACTCTTTCCCACATCAGTCTGTCTTATATTGAATCAGACCATCGGTCCATCCAACTGAGTATTGTCTAATCAGACTGGCAGTGGCTCTCCAGGTTCTCAGACAGGAGTCCTTCACATCACCTACTGCCTGGTCCTTTCAACTGGAGATGCCAGGGACTGAATCTGGGACCTCCAGAATGCCAAGCAGATACTCAGCCACTGATCCACATGCTCAAGCCTTAAAGTGTGGGTATAAAGGGGGTTGAAATCTTTTAAAGAGCTTGTGGGCTGGGTTGTGCATTTATAAATTTAAGCTAAATATTTTTTCTAAATAAGGGGAGTGGAGATTAGGTTCCTGAAATAACTTAAAATAACTGGAGATGCTTTATGTCTCCATTTTCACTTGAAAATCTTTAGCACCTTAATAAGTGTTTCAGTCACCTCTGGATGAGTAAGCACCTGGAACACTGACCCTATAAAGCCAGCATAATACTGGCAAGGAGAATTCTATATTAGGAAGCTCTGGGGAAGAAATAATAGTCTGGCATTGAACTAGCAGGTTTTGCTAACAGCTTCATATTGACCTGACAATACCTCTGGTTAACTCTGTATTGCTTTTAAACTGAAGTATCTGATTACTGGATAATGATTTCACATTGTAAAATGGATGTTATGAAACGTTCAGTCTTTGAGAGATCACAACTACAAAATAAAGCTACAAAGAGCTACAGAAGTTAATTTGTATTGACTTTGTATTGGGTTCTATGATTTTTCTGAAACATGGGATAGCTGGTCTATGGGTCACTATGCCTAGTGAAATTATCATATGTGGAATGCGTCCAGACATGCAAGGGAACAAAGAATGTTATATATAATTGGTCCCATACAGCTGTAGTTTGGTGTAGTGGTTAAGTGTGTGGACTCTAATCTGGGAGAACTGGGTTTGATTCTGCACTCCTCCATTTGCAGCTGCTGGATGACCTTGGGCAAGCCATAGTTCTTTCAGAGCCGTTCTCTCGAGGACAGTTCTCTCAGAGCTCTCTCAGCCCCACCTACCTCACAGGGTGTCTGTTGTGGGGAGGGGAAGGAGTTTGTAAGCTGCTCTGAGATTCGGAGTGAAGGGCGGGGTATAAATCCAATCTCCTCCTCCTCCCCATAAATATGGTAGCTTGAATAAATGTGTGTGCATGTGTGTTAAATTCCATCAAGCTGTTTTCAACTTACAGCAACCCTATGAATTAATGACCTTCAAAACATCCTATCGTTAACCACCTGGCTCAGGTCTTGCAAACGGAAGGCCGTGGTTTCCTCTATTGAGTCAATTAATCTCATGTTAGGTCTTCCTCTTTTCCTGCTGCCTTCAGCTTTTTCTAGCATTATTGTCTTTTCCAGTGACTCTTGTCATCTCATAATGTGTAGCCAAGCAGAAATGTAGCAAAGGTGTTTTGGCTGTATCTGCGGAACCTGCTTCAGGTGTACTAGGTGTGCATGAAAGTTAGGACAGTTAAGGCTGCATACTGTATTGGGGAAACTGACCATGCGATACGGGCCTAAAATACTGTGAAATAAAATGATTGAGCTTTTTGGGATACTGTTAACTAACTTGTTGGGGAATGTGTCTCTTTCATAGAACACTTCGTTCCTTCTTATCCTTTACTAGTGAGGCAGTATAAAAAAAGGCCAAGTGAGATGGTCAGTGCAGAGGATAGTTTGCGATGTGGTTGTTGTTAAATGCCCAGAGGGCCATTTGAATGAAAAAAGCAACACAATTTGATAATGTTTGGATTCCCACATGAATCTGTGGAACCAGGGACATTTGATAGTCACAAGAGACATCCTTAACTAGACTTTGCTTAGTCAGTCAAATAAGAAGCAGATAAAACAGTGGCATGATGGTTAGAGTGTCAGACAATGGCCAGGGAGACCAAAGTCCAAAACCTTACTCTGCTGTGAGTCTCACTCGATGACTTTGTGCCAGTCACTATTTCCCAGCTGCGATGAAGAGGGGGGGGGTTAAAATGGATGAAGCACTGAGATCTTCAGAGAAAGAGCAGGGTAATACGTATAAACAATAAATCAAGCAAAAAATTTAAAATAAGTAAAACACAATAAGCTGCTGCATACTGAGTCAAACTATTGGTCTATCAAAGTCGGTATTTTCTTCTCTGACAGGCAGCAGCATCCAAAGTCTCAGGCTGAGATTTTTCACATTACCTACCACCTGATTGCCAGGGACTGAATCTGGGTTTTTTGGCTCTGTCATTGAGCCACAGCCTCATCATTGAGTTTAGAATGCCCAGTGGTCCTCATGCAGTCAACTGAAGGAGTAAGCAAAGACAGTTAAAGTCTTATACTTCAGGCAGGATCCCCTTGAGGCACCAGAGTTAAAAACATAGCTGCCTTAATAGTAATGACTGTAAGAATTCAAGCAGCTGAGTTCTTGTGTTTATTGTGTCTGACAACATTGTCAGTGTGGCAGGAAATGGGGTGTTTGTGGTTATTCCCTCATGTGCATAAGATGATGCACATAAGATGATGTTATGGATTCCCCACACAGAGTGTCATGTATGTGGGCACCCAATTCTTATTGTTTTTTCTACCATGAAAGTGTTGGAGGTTGCACAGAGGAATGAGATCTCATTTTCAGATTTCAGGGGGTTCTGAACATTTGACAAGAATCCATTTTCTTCCATAGTTTTAGATGCAAGGCGCTGAAGAGGACACAACCATGACATAAGAGAAGCAGAGAAATTAAGGGGAGTTGTAAATGGTGGTAAAATTAGCTCCAGTGTTCTTCCCCTATGTGAATAAACCCCACTGGCTCTCAGGGCATAGCCACACGAGCCGAGGATCTAACCAGAAAAAACCAACCATCATTTTTAAATTTAATACTGATTTCTCACATTTACATAATATCTCACTCAAAAGACTCAAAACTGATGTTGTCTTCTTTAGCTTTGAGAAAAGCCTGCTACTTCCCACTGGCCCCCTCTAGGTGAGATTATATAGGAATAACAGTCCTCCCCTTTGAAAGCTGATTTTTAGCTACCGATTGTATAAAGCCAATTGTGTGGGCTAAAATTTTAACTATCCTGAAAGGGGGGGGCTTACTCACTTTCAACAAGTAGTATGTTTTGACAAGAGAGAAAAATATCTATCATTAATCATTCCTAAGGTTAAATTATTCGTTTAAAACTTGTTACATACATAATGGGTAGAATAGTTATTAATAAAATGTAATTTAAAAGCTGTACCTACTGTACAGTTATAACCATTCTGGCTACCAACCATTGGTAAAGCTCTAGAAGAGACCTTAATGAAGCCATCAGTCAGTACAGATGAGAAATAATAATTTGCAACAGACTTGGGAAAGGAGCCAGCTTTGTATCTCTCTTGCTCTCTCTCCTGCCTCCAGTTTGTGATAACTTGTCCATCAGGCATGTATTGATGCACATACTAATGCAACCTGAAGAAGAATGCCTGTTATTCACAGCATTGCTCTTTGAGGACTACATGCGCCTGGCCTTTGAGAGGGCTATAACTCATTAGTACTCTGCAGAGGAAGCTGATGGCAAACCACCTCTGCTTCTTACTTGCCTTGAAAGCCCCTTGCTGGGGTCACCATAAGTCGGTTGTGACTTAACAGTTCTTTATACGCACGTGACTTATTGGTTGCCCATGTCATTTGCCTGCAGAAGGCCCCAGGTTCAGTCTCTGGCACCTCCAGTTTGAAAGATCTCAGACAGGAGATGTTGGCAAAGACCTTGGAGAGCCAGTGCCGGCAATACTGAGCTACATCAGTGATCCTCGAACGTGGTGTCTGTGAGCTTTATGGTGTCCACCTGGCTCCTACTTGCTCCTGATGCTTCTGTTAAGTCCAAAGATCTTAAATGTAACAGGAAAAACCAGCAACAGAGAGCTTCTGGTTACACCTTACCTTTTGAATGCAAAGGACTGAGCTCATTCTAGGCAGATGTGTCATAGCGATATGCCTTTGGGTTGGCCATAGACACAGACTTCCTTATGTGGCAAAATGGCTGCCCCCCCCCCCCCCCCGTTTATGGCAATGGGAAGGCCTCCCCCCCCCCCCGTGGCTGTACAGGAAGTAAATCCTTCCTTTTCTTTGGAAGCTGAAATCTAATCCTTCGCCTGGTGGAGATATCTTGCCCTACAGCCATGATAAACGTTTTATGGTGGCACTTACTACCCTTTCTCAAAATCCCCAAAGTCCCTGCAGAGTTGTTGTACATATTAGATTCCATGTCAAAAATGAAGGCAAATGAGGAGGAAGATCTATGTTTTATTTCAATTAACAGAAAAACAATTGGACCAAATCGTCCATCCAAAAATGACTACTTTCTTCTCAGCATATTCAGGAAATATGCTTCAATTAACAGGAAAACAATTCGACCAAATAGTTAATCAAAAATTGACAACTTTCTTCTTCTTTTTCTTCATCTTCTCCTTGAGCCTATTCTGAACATATTCAGGAAATACATGATATTTTATACATGGACTGACATCATCAAGAAAACAATATTCAAACAGCATAATTGGTTACAAAAGACAGTGATAATTTGAGTAATAATCCTCTGATTGGCCAGGTATAAAGAAACATATATCTACGCAGGGGTCATTTCATAGAAAAAGAGCTAGGGGAACTCATTAGCATAACTCATTAGCATATGCCACACCCCCTGACATCAGGGGCCTGGCGGTGGACCTGCAAGGCCAGCGGGAGTGCAAGGAAGCCCCACCAAGGCCCTCCCTGGCCCCAGGCAGGCAGGGGTGGGGAGAGGCGGGAAGGAAGCAACTTACCCTCCCTCTTCTCCTGCCTCCTCCTGGCTGAATGAGGGCTGGAAGCGGGGCGGCTGGAAGTAGGGGGCGGGGCTTCATCATGTGCCCCGCCCCCTGCCCCTCACCCGGGGGAACTGTGTTCCCGCGCTTTCCCCCCCAAAATGACCTCTGTATCTACGTCAAACTGAGTGTTTACTTAACCTAACCTAAATGATAATGGGCAAGGATTCTTCATATCAGACTAAAATCTTATCTGACCCAGACATTGAAAGGTTTGCCCTAAGAACCACAGAATCATGAACTTTGTACCTATTATGCTGTCTGCTAACAATATCAGACCTACAAGAGGAAAGCCTTCTATATAACAGGCCTTTCTAACATCCTAATAAAATATTACTTAAAGAACAAATCTATAAAAACCAGAGAAATATGAATATGAACAATCAAGAAGGAAAAAACCTATATATAAAAATCTTTATATTCCCATTCATACTACAGAGTCAACATGTTAGCAACTGCTGACCTAGATGGCCTATAAGGCAGCTTTCTGTGCTCAGTTTCTGCAGCTTTTACGATGGCATTGCAGCCCTATACTTTCATTGGCTTTAACTACCATGGGTTTTTCTCAAAGAATCCTAGAAACTGATAAAAGGCTGATAATTGCCTGTTAGAATCCCTAGCCCCTGCCTTCACAGAACCAAATTTTCAAGGTTTCTTGGAATGACTGTTCAGCTGGTTGAAGTCTGCAGTGTGGATATGCCCATAATTACCAGAAGAGGTATGCTAGATGATGGATATAACACAGATGTGACACAGCCTTGCCCAGATAAACCAACATGAATGGCAGAACAACCAATGATTTACACAGAAGCAATGTGACCACAATAAGGCTGGCATATTCAGGAAAAGCTTTACTAATCAAAGGGGCCTTGAGGGAGTATTGCCCAAGATATCATCTGATAAAGTAAACCAGTATAACACTACCTCACCCAAACTCCTGAGCACCCTTCAGTGACAGGTAATGCTTCTAAATCCATCCATCAAGAGTGAATGACATAGAACATCCTCTGACACCCAAGAATAAAGATGTCAGACACAAGAAAATGGATTCAATGAAGGTTTATTGAGCTGAAATGCATGCCTAATAATCTCATTCACATACACATATTTCCGAGCTCAAGCTCCCAACATGCTTCCCAAAGTGATTGTCAGAATTTGGGCAGTCCCACCACAACTCCAATCTCGGAGAAGCAAACTGCCATACTTTGCTTTTGCTTGTTGGCACAAAAATCTGCCCCTGGAGATGACAACCACCATGTCCACCCCCCCCCCCCCGGTTTGGGGGGGGGCACCCCCTTTTGGGGGGTGTAGGCCAGAGTCAGGGTTGTTAGGAGATGCAGTACGCCATCTCAGAAATTCCATTGCAAAATTCTGGGCTGAGGTAAATGTTTTCGTCTTCATGGAAGAAAAGCTCTAGATACAATTTATCTCAATAGCTCCCAGACTATTGACTATTTCCCACATATCTATATTCTGCCCAAATTATTCTATTTTGTTTGTTGAGTTTGTTTTACACAGTTCTAATGACCAATGACTAGTTGCTGGAGCTTGGAATTGTTGTAGAACTAGAAGCCCAGCATAGCTGCTAATTTTGAGGACTACTTTCAGGCTAGGGTTTTTGTTTTTGTTTTTTTTTGGTATTGGCTTTTGTGGATGGACGATATAGTCCTACTGGGTTATATATGGCCAATTTTGAATGGATATAAAAAGCCAAGATTTCTTCCCTACAGGGGCGTGTGTGGAATTTGGAAACCTCATTCTGTTGTGTCCTTAGCCTGAAGTACACAGTCAAATAGATATAACTGAATAGAGATTTTGACTAGTTCACGCTTAATATAGTTATTTTTTGAATTCTGTTTTTCTTTCCCTATGGCTTTACATTTTATAAATTTATGTTAACCCATAATGGAAAACTTTACAACATAGGTGAATTAGCCTGAGTGATTGCACCTATAGGAGATGGTATAGCAGTGTATTGTCTATTGTGTGTATTGCCCTCTTTTTATTATAGTTCAGTTTTTTCAGCCTTTGTTTAGTGTGACATGTTAAACTTCAGATAGTCTGGTTTGCTTAGTATCTCTTTGGCTATATTGACGGTTTTGTTGACTTGGTTAGTTTTTCATTGTTTGCTTGTAAAGCTTTCTAATTTTTGACCTTACTTCTGTTCCATTTTTTAAATTAGAGATGAGCGATATTTGATTGTATTATTTGTATCAATTTAAGGAAATAAATATTTTTTTTTAAAAAAAGAAAAAGCTCCCAGACACCTCAAAGGATATTTCATCACTGAATGATAACTTTTCAGTCATTAATTATTCTGGGCCTACTTCATTAGTTAATTTTTGTCTTAGTCTCACAGCCTTGTCAAACAGTTTCTAGTCAGTCTCCCAATTCTGAAGGATTGACTTGAACCAGATTGGACCCACAGCCTACCTAGTCTGCTCCACCATTGAGTAAGTAGCCCTGTTCACAGTTTATAGTGAACACATGTACAATCCACGTACCATGTACATTTAACTGTTCTTTATATAAGCACTGAATAATTCTCATATTGCATCCAGTGCACCTACAGCTGAACATGTGATTGAAACCAAATATTTATCCAGATACTGGTCCTCACATTCATTTGTAATGTGAATGCTCATTGGCTGTTTCTTACAAGCAGATGTATGCAGATTGTACATGCAGGGTGTACATGTGTCCAGTGTAACATGTGAACAGGGCTAGATTCTTGTTATGATTTATTTATTCAGGGAACTTACAAAATAATGTAATAAAAGTTTACATTAAAAGATATAAATTAAAACCCAGCATTAAACCCAGCATTAAAAAAACATTTTAAGTATAAAAAAGACAGAGACCAAACTAACATGTCTACTAACTCCCAGAGACAGACTTTAACAACATATGCCTTCTCCACTCAAGAGTCAAACCTCCACTATCAAATGCCCGTACTTTCCCCAGTGTTCCATCAAATCTCTGAAATCTGATTAGATGTTGCTGAAGCTTTCAAATTGGCTCGGGTGTTTACACAGGAACAGTTATTTGACAACTTGGGGGGCAGACAGCCTCCTGTCAATCATGAGAACATAATGAAAATATGGAGAACACTGACCAGTTCCAAATACGATTGGTGAGTTGATGGCAAAAAATTCAAAACATATGCACAACTATGCATTTGCACTGTATGATGAAGGAATTAAGCCTGCTGGAAATACACAATGCTGTCTCTCCCTTACGTCATCAAATGTCTTCGTCACATTTTTATCCCACTTTTCTTTCAAGGACCTGAAGGTTGGGTAAATAGGCCCCCCACCACACACACACTTTCTCCTCAGAGCAACCCTGTCAGGTAAGTTAGGCTGAGAATGAGTGAATGGCCCAAGGTCATCCAGTAATAATTTCATGTGCCACCCCCAAACAGGATCGGGGATGGGGGGGAACAGTCTGCTGGGAACCCCATGATCAAACATGCATATTCTTGGCAAAGGTGTCCATAAGCATTAATTGCAGGAATTTGAAAGCGACCAGTGTCTTGAGATTTTGGTTAATCAGGAGTTTCCAAACAGTCAATGATTTATTGGTGTACCTGTGAACTATCTTCATTGGAAAAATAATACTGGGCACTAATGCTACCTTAGGCTGGAAGAAGTTACTCCAGTGGCTCTTTCATTATGCTGGAGGAAGGCTTTGAACTTTGCTTACTGGAGTAGTAAGATATAGGCCATTGTGTCTGAAGCAGGCTATGAAATCTTGCTAAGTAGGTTCCTGAACCAATTTTTTTTTTGCATGCAACTATCACATGAGCTACGGTGGCTCAAGTGGTTAAGACGCTGGACTGCAGGCTGTGGAAGGTCGGGAGTTCAGCAGTTCGAGACCCGGGTGCCACATGATGGAGTGAGCTCCCGTCTCTAGTTCCAGCTCCTGCCAACCTAGCAGTTCGAAAGCAAGAAATTGCAAGTAGATAAATAGGTACCACTTCGGTGGGAAGGTAACAGTGTTCCGTGCGCCTTGGTGTTTAGTCATGCCGGCCACATGACCACGGAAACGTCTTCGGACAGTGCTGGCTCTTCGGCTTTGAAACGGAGATGAGCACCGCAACCCTAGAGTTGGACTCGACTGGCTTTCGAGCAAGGGAAACCTTTACCTGTACTATCACATGATAGCCAGGATTTCTGAATCTTCTAATACATGCCAGCTTTTGGAGAAGTATCTTTCACATAGTGGCTCACACACTGACTTTCAGTTCATCCAAAAGAGGTCACACACCTCTAGAATCTTTGTGAGCTAAAGATTTTGCCGAGTGAATCTGATTTGACTTACAGTTCTTTCAAAAAGATCATATGCCTGATAGCTCCTTGTGAAGTTAAAGAAGAGGCAAGAGTGAATATATTATTTCATCAAAGCACAGTGTGTTTTAAATGAGGTTAAATCCCTCCAGGAAAGATATTCTACAAGGAATTTCATCAACTAATCTTGTCTTTCTTGTGTGACATTCTCCTTATTGGTGTCTTCACCCATCAGTATTGACATCAACAATGCAGAGTGTTCATTTATTTGGAAGTGAATGTTCTTCAAAATTTCAGGCTGAGAGGCTGTTTTTCAATACTGAGCTCCTTTGTTGAGTCTGTGACTGTGTTGGCAGTAAATTTGTAGGCCCACTGAATCATTGACCTGAATTTTCACTGTGCTGTGCTCTTGACCTACACAATGTGGCCAAGGCCAGGTATGGTCCATAGTTCAGTCCCAGGGTATAGTCTGAAGACAACTTTGCTGAACAGAGGCAGAGAAGGAGGCAAAAATGGCCCTAGAAAGGACTCCACCTCCACCCCCCAGCAGGGAAGGATAAAGTGGGTCCAACTTTGCCCCCCTCACAGATGGGGGAGAGAAGAAGCAGGCTTGCCATGGCTTTCACCCAGCTCACACTAGGGTTGCCAGACCCCCTGGTGGAGGCAGGGATCCCCTACCACCAGGCCCTGCTCCCCAGCTACCAATCACCAGGCCAGTCGGGGGGACTTAGCTGGAGAAAGAGAAAGGCCCAGGCCTCATTGTTGGCATTGCATAGGAAGTGATGTCATCACACCATTGATGTCCAGGCAGCACTCTGCTATTTGGGCAAAAACTCTATGGCAGAAGCCAGTTTTACCATAGAGTTTTTGCCTAAATACCAGAGAACTGTCTGGATTTAGCTGGTGTGATGACCTCACTTCCTTTGTGATGCCAGCAACAAGGCCTGGGCCTTTCTCTTTCTCCAGGTAAGTCCCCCATCACCTGCCAGTTGCCAGAAGAGACCTGGCAACTCTAGCTCACACCCACCAGCATTGTACAGGGTACGGACCACTGTCTTGTGGCAGCAGTGGCATCTCCCCCCCTCACAGTGGCTGCCAGCTCACAGCAGCACTGCTTCCTGCTCACTTTGTCTGGGGTTTCCCTGGGGTTGGAGTGGCCTTGGTAGGAGCTGGTCCTCTAGGCCATCAGCCTGCCAGGCCAATGTGTCCCTGCTGCTGAAGCTAAGCAGTTCTGGCGCTGATAGAGGCTTCCTGGGAACCCCATGTGTGCTCTCTTGATAGCGTAGGGGTGGTCCATTCCTCTTTAGAAAGGAATTATCTGCCAATCCTCACACATCAACTAAAAGAGGAGGGTTGTTATTGTTGTTTTTGGTATTATTAGATTATCTGTGGCCTTTTAATGTGAACTATACAAACGTGTGTGTATACACACACACACACACACACACACATATATATATACATATACACATATGCACATATACACACATATATATATTTGCCAGCTCTGTACAACTTATTCTGCAAGACATATTTTCACTATACATCACAGGCTCATCCATTCCATAACTTCTGAATGGGTTTTAAGCATTCACATCACAAACATTTTAAAAATGAATTTAATGTGATGAATTTCTGGCTGATTTGCAAGTATATCAAGCTTGGATGTTGTTCCTTAATAAATGATTAATTGCATGTTCTTCATTTTTTACAGTTGCTGTAGAAGTTGACGTGAAGCTTTTGTTGTTGCTTAGTGCATCCAGTCCATCATCTTCAGGCATCTTCTTACCTGCTCCTTTCCAGTGTCTCAGTACAAGAAAATAAGATGAATTAAAGATCCCCAAATTATACCACAATTACATTGATGCGTTCTGTTGTTGTAGCATGCAATACACATCTCAAAATCTCCAGTTTGGTGTAGTGGTTAAGAGTGCAGACTCTAATCTGGGAAACATGGGTTTGATCCCCCACTCCTCCACATGCAGCTGCTGGTGTGACCTTGGGTCAGTCATAAGTTATTTCAGAGCTCTTCTCTCAAGAGCTTGAAAGAGCTCTCTCAGCCCCACCTACCTCACAGGGTGTCTGTTGTCAATGTTCCAAGATACTTTTCTATCCATGTATATATTCTCAACCAGTTATTCTCAAAAGTTTCTTCTTTTTTATCTTGTAGTTGTAAAGTCAAATTGTCAATTTCCGCTGCTTCTAAGAGTGTATAAATAATTTCTTCTTTTGTTGGGCTTTCTTCTTTTTCCCAATACTTAGCATACAGTATTCTAGCTATTGTTACAACATGTACAATCATATAAACGTCTGCTTTCTTGTAATTTTGTGGTACAATATTTAATAAAATGTGGTATAAATGGCAAACTTGTATCTAGTATTTTTTGCAATATCTCATGTATCCAAATCCAATACTTTTTAGCAACCTTACAGGTCCACCACATATGAAAAAAGAACCAACGCTATGCTTACATTTCCAACATACATTCAACATTTTTGGATACCATTTTGCTAGATTTTCAGGTATCATATGCCACCTATAAAACATTTTATATATATTCTCTTTGAATGTAGTAGCTTTTGTAATTTTCATATTTACCTTCCATACCTTAGACCATTGCTCTAACTGTATGTTGTGACCTATGTTTTGAGCTGTATATGTGTTGAATGTAACATAACAATTACTCTATGCACTTTTAAAGAAAAGCCAGGTGCACACTATACATAGATTGCATATGCATTCACTGGAAATTCTGGACAGGGCTATAGCACAGCAAGTGATATAGAATACTTACATTCATAACTGTTCTTTCTGTAAATATGTAAGTGCTGTCCAATCACAACTGACTTATGGCAACCCCAGCAAGGGGCTTTCAAAGCTAGTGGAAGCATAGGTGGCTTGCCATTGCCTTTCTCCGCAGACCTTGGTGGTCTCCCATCCATGTACCAACCCTGCTTAGCTTCCAAGGTCTGATGAGCAGGGGTCATTTCCTGCAGGAGCGCACAGGAGCGGAGCTCCGGCAGTAAAGAGCCCAGGGGGTGGGCACATACAACAAGCCCCACCCCCTGCTCCCAGCAGCACTCAGTCAGAGCAAGAAGCAGCCAGGTAAGTTGCAGAGCTCCCACCAGCCCCCTGGCCAAAAACAGTTCAGTGGCACCTTTAAGACCAAGTTTTATTCAGGTACAAGCTCCCCCTCCTCTGTGAGGACAGATCTGCACGTTCCCCCCCCCCCAATAGCTAGCAATCCAAAACAGTCCAGTGGAGCCTGAGCAGTGGGTGTTACCTTCTGACACACTTCCGGTGATGTTAGCGAGCGTGGCATATGTGAATGAGTTATGCTAATGCTAATGAGCTCCTGCACCTCTTTTTCTGTGAAATGACCCCTGCTGATGAGATTGGACTATACTGTAATGCCTTCACGCCCGTTCAACCTGATACGAAATTGGACCGCAAGGGTCTAAGTTAGTCTAACTCACTAGTGAAATCAATGGTAGAATTTCCATTGATTTGGATAGCAACATGAGCCATAAAACTACATTAAGATCATGTCACCTTTGAAAGAAAAACAAGTTTTTTGAGAAAGTTATATCAACCCCCTCCCCAAAAACATTTTAACATTCATCATCACATTCCTGGTACAAACTGATGATTAAAATATCCTATTTGTTTGAATGTGTACATGGAGAAAAGTAGCATGTCAAGCTGGGATAAAACTTCTGATATACTAGCTTTCTATGGAAAAAATAACTTATGACTGGGAGAGCATTCAGATGTATAATCTCTCAGTTGCTTTCTGAAGTGATATAGTGCCAGAAGGAGTGTATCATGTGCCTTTACACATGCAGATGATCCCTGTGTTTTCCCATAAGAACTTGAAAACCTGCAATTACCTCCTTCCCAATGACCCTTCATGTGATCATCAAGTGTATATGCAGTATGCGCAGCACTATGGCTATGACTTCACCAAAAATGACAATACACTAGGAAATGGCTCAGCAGCTTTGCAATTCCATCTCCAAGTACTTTCCTCTCTTGCAAGAGCTTCATCTCACCATCCGTTTCTCCTGGCTCTTATCTTAAAGTTGCTTCTAAGACAAGAATCAGACAGAGAGACAAAGTCTGATAACAGGCTTGCCATGCTGTTCTTCCGCTATCCTTTCTCTTTCCTAGAGAAAACTTCCAATTTGGTTTGTGCTCTCTCTCTCTCTCTCTCTGCCCCCCCCTTCTGCATTTTTATTCCAGCTTTCCTCCATGGTGCTCAGAGTGGCATGGATGCTTCTTCATTTTGTTCAATAATGCATTTAAATTAAAGCTGCAAAATGGGACTGCTATAATTTTCAAATTCTTCAGCTTTCCAGCTTTCTCATCAGGAACACTGAGCCCTTTTATTCTGTATGCACAGCTTAGCTTGTTTATGGTGTATTCCTCACATAGATTCATGCCTGAAAAGACCATTGTGGTCATAGAAAGTTCTAGAATTTGGCTTCACAAAAATATCTGTTTGTTTTACTCTTGTGGTATTTGTTTGGGCGAGGAACATGTCTAAATTCTACACTGCTAGGGAACTCTTGATGTGTCCTCAGAGCTAAGCTTGTTAACACCCAGCTACACCTATGAAGGTGATTACCATGCTTTGTCTTCTATACAAAAGCACCTATCAGCTACTTTGAGGGTATGGAGCCTGTCCCATATATTCTGTGGGCCCAAACTAGTTTAATAACTTTTTCCTCTCCCAACAGTTCTGTGAGAGATCTGTAACAGATAATTCTCAGCCCATCCACCAAACTATCAAGAGTCTTTCAAGTGGGTGTAATGACCGTTAAACCAGTATAAAATTGAAATAGGTCTGTAGTGTAGATACACCCTTCTATTCCTGCTCTGATGTGAACTTACTGGGTTATCTTGGCCAACTTGCAACCATGGAATCTTAGTTCTTATTCTATGCAACAAAAGTATTTGATGATCTTCAATGCAGGATTCTTACAACATGAGAGTAATAAGGTTTTGCTTGCGAAAAGTGTGGTGTAACTGATTAGTAACATCTATCTCCACTCCACTGATTTGTGCCTTTTCAGCCACATAGTTCAATCTGCTCTTTGCTGTTAAATCTACTTCAGTCTGCTACTTGATGCTTTCCTTAGTCCAAAATTCTTAAACCTAAGCAGTCGTGATAGATGTTTAGCCAACCTATCTGCAAAAGGCTCTTAGTGATCAGGAATATACAATAATCCATGGAAAATAGTCAGCCAATCTTGCGGTACTTCAAAAATATTAGCTTTACATTATCCTTCCTGCAAATTCAATCAAATTCTTTTTGTTCTTTTTGACCACAAATATATCCTTTTCCTCTTTACTCCACCTTTCTGCAAATGTAAAAGCTGTAATCATATCTTCTGCTCATATAATAAAACAATAAAACTTTCTTCAAATACATTAGAAGCAGGAAACCAGCCAGGGAGGCAGTGGGGCCCTTGGATGACCAAGGGGTAAAAGGAGTACTGAAGGATGATAGGGAAATGGCTGAGAAGCTAAATGCATTTTTTGCCTCCGTCTTCACTGTGGAAGATGAGAGGTGCTTGCCCACTCCAGAAATGCTGAGTTCGGGCAGGATGTTGAAAGACCTGAGTCAGATTGAGGTGATGAGAGAGGAGGTCCTAAAACTGATAGACAACTCAAAAACTGATAAATCACCAGGCCCGGATGGCATACATCCGAGAGTTCTGAAAGAACTCAAATGTGAACTTGTGGATCTCCTGACAAAAATATGTAATCTTTCCTTAAAATCAGCCTCCATTCCTGAGGACTGGAAGGTAGCAAATGTCACTCCCATCTTTAAAAAGGGTTCCAGAGGAGATCCGGGAAATTACAGGCCAGTCAGTCTGACGTCGATACCGGGTAAATTGGTGGAAACCATTATTAAGGGAAGAATTAGTAGGCACATAGATGAACAAAACCTATTGAGGCAGACTCAGCATGGGTTCTGTAAGGGAAGATCTTGCCTCACTAATCTGTTAATGTTCTTTGAGGGGGTGAACAAGCATGTGGACAAGGGGGATCCAATAGATATTGTTTACCTTGACTTCCAGAAAGCTTTTGATAAAGTTCCTCATCAAAGGCTCCTAAGTAAGCTCAAAAATCATGGGATAAAAGTCCTTTTATGGATCAAAAACTGGCTAATTCATAGAAAACAGAGAGTGAGTATAAATGGGCAGTTCTCTCAGTGGAGGGGGGTAAGCAGTGGGGTACCGCAGGGATCAGTACTTGGTCCACTGCTTTTTAACTTGTTCATTAATGATTTGGAGTTGGGAGTAAGCAGTGAAGTGGCTAAATTTGCGGATGATATGAAGTTGTTCAGGGTGGTGAAAACCAGTGAGGATTGTGAGGCACTCCAAAGGGATCTGTCAAAGATGGGCGAGTGGGCGTCAACATGGCAAATGGGGTTCAATGTGGCCAAGTATTCCCAAAGAGATAGCAAAATAATTAGGATTAATTCCAATGGGATGTTTAGCACGTGTGGGATAACATATCCAGTTAATGTGATCGTGTGAAGAAGTGGTAGTGGGACAGATCTCCAATTTCTCCAAAGGTATGGTCAGATGGCATTCAATGCACTAACTTTGCTGAAGCTAAGCAGGTCTGGATCTGGTCAGTGCTTGGATTGGAAACCTTTGAGTTCCCCAGAAGAAAGGCAAGACAGAAAGGGCATTATGATGAATCATACCACTGGTTTATCAAAGTGAGCACTGTCTGTTCTGACTAGCAGTAACTCTGCAGGGTCTCAGATCAAGGTCTTCCATATCACATGCTACCTGAGCCTTTTAACTGGAGCTGCTGGGGATTGACCCTGGGACATTTTACATGCAAAGCAGATACTTTACCACTGAGCTACAGTCCCTCCCCACTTCCCTGAGTGGTGGGAAGTTCCAGGTCAAGCATGCAACATGGGATGGTTTCATTTGGAGGACAGAGCATTGGTGACTTGTGACAATTTTGTACTATTCGGTTTATTTATCAGTATACAGGTGCAGACAAAGGGAAACTCTCATGCTGTCCCACATCAGATCTCTGGAGCTGGTCCATAGCTAGCCAGGGGCAAGGGGGGCCACACCCCCACAGATGTGCTCAGCCCCCTCCAGGAGGATGCCAGACTCCCCCCCCCTGCAAGCAAGGAGCCCTCAGTTTTGCTGCAGCTGAAGCAGTTTGACACTGTGGCTGCAGCCGGCTTCTCAAAGCCCCTCTCCCTTCCCTACACCACAGAGCCACTCCCAGTCTCGCCAGCACCCTCCGGCCACTGCCACCACTGGAGGAAGAGTTCAGCAGCTCACTCAGACTCTTGGGCAGCGGAGGCAGCCCTGCTGCCCTACTGCTCATGGGCAGCCTGGGCCCACTCATGCTACTTGGCCTGACAGAACAGGCAGCCGAGAAAGCAACACCTGCTGCTTGAGCAAAACACGATCCTTCTGCCCGGCTATCTGCTGCCTGCCGACCTCTTTTAGCCAGCCCCACTCCACCTCGCCCCATGACCCTTGCATCATGAAGGAGGTAGGGCAAGAGAAAGGAGTGCTCAATGTGGAAAGGAAGGTTTTTTTTTTTAAAAAAGGATGCCTTTGCTATGCCTTTGACTTACACAGAAGTTCCAAACACCCCCCCCCCGACTAAACACGGGTGGTCATCTTAACAAAACCGGGACTTCCCACCAATTAGAAGTGTGAACTAGCTTAGCAAAACTAGTGAATGGTCACTGTGATTTTCACCTCTGCTGGCTATGGGCTCTCTCTCTTAATTAGATCACTACCAATTAGCTCAATCACTAATCTAATTAGAGGTGTTTAAGTTAAGCTCCCTGCTCTCAGTCTTTGCCCCACCCCAGAAAAGTTCCTAGCTATGGGGCTGCTCTGGAGAGAAATATTATACCCCAAAGTGCTCCAGCCAACTCACAGCACTGCCTGTTTGCTCCCTTCTCAGTCTCTTCCAGTGTCTAAACTGTACTTTCTTTGCAGTCAGGCACACATCTGAGTCCAGGAAGAGGGCTCACCTTTTCCAGGCCCTGATGGGCACTCAACCACTTAAGTATAA
Source organism: Gekko japonicus (assembly GCF_001447785.1). Taxonomy (NCBI): domain Eukaryota; kingdom Metazoa; phylum Chordata; class Lepidosauria; order Squamata; family Gekkonidae; genus Gekko; species Gekko japonicus. The sequence goes on along the minus strand of NW_015165837.1, from coordinate 633,870 downwards.
TTTCCTGACACTTAAGGCCCATTGAGGAGAAATCCTCAGTTGTTAAGACACATTAACCATTCTTTTGGTTATATACAATAGACAGATCCGTCATAATCAGAATTCAAGCTGTAACATTAATTTTCCAGAACTGATTCCATGAACAGAATCCAATATTCTTGCTGCGTGTCTGTCTATGGAGTTGTCTGTGGAAAACTTATACGGGAGTTGGCCTTAACTGTGGCGTCTACAATTGTTCTCTGACTTCCATGCTGCTGAGAAAAAAGCTTCATACAACGGAACAGAAAAATTGACGTTTTAAGGACAAGATGCTTGCAGGAAGTTCCTTGGGTTCTATACATGTTTTGTGTGAAGATGGATTCAGATGTTTTGCTTTTCTACTGTCCCAAGAAGCCTTGAGGGATGTACATTGTGATTCACAAATGAAATAAAAATGTGCATATATTGTACCATTGATTAGGCAGAAATGCTAAACCACAATTGATTTCAGTACGCCAGTATATAAATTCACAGCTTTGCATATAAATATGTCTTGTTCCAAATAAATGCCTGGGAGATCATTAATGTATTAGGACTTAATTAATACCATGGTAATAAAAGATGCATAATTTATAATAAAGAAATACCACACGCTAAGGTCAGCAAACTGGTTTATTTGTTTGTTTGGAAGAAAACATGCTACCCACTGACAGCTGCTTAGGAAGTGGTAACAAATGGATGACAGAAATGGTAATGAGCAGCATCTGCTTTATTTATGTAGCACTGAACAGTTATATACACATTCTTAATTTCTTGGGAAAAGTAAGCTTAATGTAGAGCATGAAGAAGAAATGGAATCCAGACACACTATTTTGGGCAAATGAAATACAGATTTGAGTGCACAATCCCAACCTCTTATTCATTGTTTCCTGCCTCTGCATTACAACACTTCTATTTACAGTTTCTGGAAAATGTGTTATGAGTGATATCAGAGGAAGAATTAAAAACCGTTTCAACAATGTTCTTGAATGAAGCCACAAGTGCAGTCAATTGTCTTTGGTGCCGGCAGGTTCCCAGCCAAAGGTTGTGAATGGGCAGTGACTGGCTAATCTGCTCTGACATCACAGTGGTGTTAAGCCTGCACATGGTCTATTTGCTTCCATTGATTTTGCTCTTTTGATGGTACAGAGAAGGTGGGCAGCCAGAGCCTGGTCAGCTGATTGTTAAGGAGAAGCTGGAAGGCTTTAGCATTTGAATTCCAGGTTCAGTGAGAAACTTCTGCATATCGCCTTAAGAGTATCTAGAAGCTGTGGACTGCCAAAGAAGATCTTGGGTGATATTTACTGCTTCTGGTTTATGAATATCGTGCAACAAATACTCAAAACGCTTTATGAACTTCATAGAGGTTCTCCTCAGAACTTCTGGGTAAAAAAAGATTGTTCTTATTCTCATTTTACAGTTGATGGACTAAATATCCTTGAAGAAGAAGTGCTTGCAGGACTATTTTGTACATAACAGAATGAGTATTGTTTCCATGTAGGAAATTCTGTGCACCTCACATATACAGCATGGATATGTTTATTGATTCATTACTGTTGCCTGGATTTTAACATGTTTACACATAGCAAGATGCTCTAATTAGCACATAGACACATGTTATTAATCAAATACCGCTTGTAAGGTTGGGCACAAATATAAAGGGTGAGAGACTGCTAGGGATCCCAGCCTCCAGGTGGGACCTGGGGATCCCTCAAAATTACAGAGATCAGTTCCCCTGGATGCTTCCCCTGGAGAAAATGGATGTTTTGGAGGCTGGACTGAGATCCCTGTCCTCCCTGGGCTCCATCCCCAAATCTCCAGGTGTTTCCTAACCTGGATCTGGCAACCCTACCCCCATCCTCCACCAGTGTCCAGGGGAGATCTGGAAACCCTAGAGAAAACCTACAAAAAATCACCCAGTAAACTCAGGTGATATTTGAACAAGAGACTTTCCTGTACCTCTAGAGGTTCAGGAGCCCTAAAAAAGCCAGTAAATCATACCAACTCCAACATGGGCTTCCTCATCCCTTATTAGACCCTTCTGCAATTAGGGATGGGCATGAACTGGCTCATATCATGAACTAAAGTTCGTGACTAATTTTGCCTGGTTTGTGGTTTGCGAACAGAAGTTAGTGGCAGGTCAGCTGGCGTGAACTTTCCATGAACTTTCAAGGTGTTCGTGGCAGTTCATGCCAGTTCTTGAATGGATATATTTCCAGACAGACTGTCTCAGATAAATCAAATTGTTTACCAAAATTCAAAGCAACAAAGCAACATTGAAGCAACAGTGGGGGCAGAATTATCCAGGCTTGCAAACACCAATAAATTTCTCTGTGCATTTGATGTGTGTAGTCTGCACTTTTGAACCTGTGCCTGACTTTCCCCCAAAAAGCACTTTCCTGTGGGCATCTTCTTTGGGAGGCTATAACTCGGACTCCCTAAATCCAATCTGCACATAAGGTGGAGGACCTGTAGAGGAGCATCATGGGGAGGTCTCCTGTGAGTTTGATGTCTCTAGCTTGCACAGGGTCCATTCTATACACTCCAGAACCTTTTGAAACTGCATCTGTCATTTCCCCAGAAAGCACTTTTCTGGGGGCACTTTCTTTGAGGGGCTGTAATTCAGATCCTGTAAATCCAATACTCACTAGACTTGGAGGGCACGTAGAGGAGAGTCAGCCAGAGACACCCTGTGAGTTTTGTATCTTTAGCTTGTTGAAGGGAGCATTGTACCACGTCATGAACCTCATGAACTGAACTGGTTTATTTGACGCATTTTCCCAGTTCATGCCCATCCTTATCTACAGTGCTCGTCATCCACTTTGGCTGGAAAGGGCCGGTTCAGACTAAAGTACCTGTAGATCTGAACTCAGCCAGTGTCTTCAAATGCCCCCCCTCAAGAAATCTGGAATCAAAGTTTCCACTTTCCCTCTGCCAGGGATCCTATTCATTTAACATTTGTTTATGAGATGTAAATTCAAATGATGCACTGCTGCATTTCCATGTTGAGAAAAAACATTCATTGTTGAATTTGCTCCTGCTATGAAATTATTAGGAGGGTAACCCAATCTGAAAGTGCCACTGGAGATGTGAATCATATCAGTTCTTGACACTGAATAATTAACATGGGTTAAAGAGCTCCAATTAATGTTATCAAAGCTGTGAAAGTGCAAAGTCCAACATGGTTTTTGTCAGCATATCTCCAAAGCAAAAACAAAGGAACTGGATGGTTTCTTGGCCCTGCCTTCCAGAGCCATGAGATCTTTGTTTTGATTTAGTCTTAGAGCTGAACCTCCCTTCTTGCTTGTTGGGCCTGGCATCCTATAAAGATGTGGCACCTCAAAAAGATTTAACTGGAGTTTGGGGCAGGGGCCATGTAGCTCTGCATCTCTGAGAGGCCACTGAAAATATACAATCCCCAGACGGGAGTGATTTGGTGAAATTAAAAACATGCAGGGAAGCAAGAAGGTGTCAAACGTTTCCCCTGCCTCCCTTGGATTTTGTTTGATGTGGCTGCTCTCTGTATACCTGCCTCCCTCTGCTCCTCTACTGTCTACTAAAATGCCAAATGTGATGGGAAATTGCAGCAAGGACAGGGAGATATGAACATTTTTAGTTGAGTGCTATTATGAGTTAATTATAAGGCATTCAAAGAAGGGAAGAAACCAGACTTCAGTAGGCCTGAAGGGAAACACAACATCTAAAAGGCCTGGAGGAACTCCATCACTTCCTTTGGCCATGAATCCCTTTTGTTTGATAATTCTTTGTCCACTGAAGTATCTTTCCCTTATTAGAATAATAGCTGTGTTATACATACTTCAACCAGCATGGAAGATAGGAATGAAAAGGGCTGGAAGAATAGACGTTGAAAGTTCCAGAGCTGAATGTACAAAAAAGATATTTATGGTCCATATTTCCCGACATTTTGGGGGAAATTGCAGCTCAGAATGTCTAAAAATTTCGAAATATATAAAACTAGGAAAAAGGCCCATTGTGGAAATAAATACAACGGCCTCTAGAAAGAGGCTCTGGGTGGGTGCCCCAGCCTTGGACACTCAGTGTCAATTTGCTGTGGTGACTCAGCAGGGTATAATGACACGGAGTCCACCATTTTCTCCAGAGGAACTGATCTCTGCTACCGAAAGAACAGTTGTAATTTTGAGTGATCTCCAGCCCTCAGCTGGAGATTGGCAACGATGGTTCCCCAGAAGGGAATAGTTGGTTTGGAGGGAGGAATCTATGGCTTTGTACCTGTTTGAGGTCCCACACCTCCTGAAACCTCACCCTCTCCAGGCTCCATCCCTCACATCTCAAGGAATTTCCCACCTGGAGTTGGCAACCCTATCTCCTGCCCAGCCAATCATCAACCTACCTTTATTCCCCCCTCACTCTTCAGCTTTCCACCCCCCACACACCTGCAGCCTCTCCCATGCTCCGAAGCCCTGACTGCTACGTCACATTGGCTGTCATATGGGGGCCACCTCAGCAGCATATAAGGATACAGAGCCTCCCATTTACTCCAGGGGAACTGATCTCTGCCATCTGGAAAGCAGTAGTAATTCTGAGTGATCTCCAGCCCTCACCTGGAGATTGGACACATTTTACCTCAGAACAGTAAACTGTTTAGAATGTTAGAGGCAAAAGCCAATCAAGTCGCATATGCAAACGACCTCTGTGTTCCGAGGCAAAGTCCAGTGAGGCTGCATATGCAAATATCCTCTGTGTTCTGACTGGCTATGGGAGGGAGAGGAACAGCAAACTGTTTAGAATGTTGGAGGCGAGACTCAAGCAATGCAGCCAATGGATAGGGACAGACTCTGAGTGACACACCAGGGCGCCAACCAATTCCGAAGTGTGTGGAATGTTCTAGAGAAGTGCCACCACCATTCGGCTTTTATTTATAAGGGAGGTGTTTTATTCCAACTATGACAGTTCACTGCTGTCTACTCTGTCAGGGAGCATCTCCCCAGAGTTCCAGCTAAGACTTCCTAACACCTGTTACCTTAGAGTCTTTGAAGTAGAGATGCTGGGGATTAAACCTGGGACCTTCATGCCAGACATGTACTTTCCCACTGAGTGAAGGCTTCTCCAGAAGGGTTGAGGGTAATTTAATCTGGAAAATACTGCTGCTGCAAAATGAATAGCTGAATGGTCAGAAAATGCAATATTCCCTCTGCAGAAAGGCAGCCTTGAAGGCAGATGTGTAAACTGTGCTCAAACTAATGAGAAACAACTGCGAATTTATTGCACAACAAAAATGTGGTGCAGGAAGGCCCATAAAGCAGCAGCCCATCCCTGACACATCTATCACTGACATCATTCCCACATATGCTAATTTATTTGCTCATGTGGGCTAGTTTAAAGCATAAGGTTACCATAATGTAACGCTGGCCTCACAGAATGAAATAGCTGACCACTCTCAACACAAGCATGAGTCATCTAGACACCATTCCAGGCACCACGAATCCATTGATGCCATTGCAAAGTGAACATGCCAGACATATGGCACTCATTGGAGAGGATGGAACTGAAATTCACCTGAAGAGCTGCACAGCCTTGCCTTGCTTCTCTCACTCCACTGGCGCATGCCACCAAGCATGATGTCACAGCTATGCAATATCTTTAGGATGGGGGCATTACGCTCTTCTTTCTTGCTCAATGCACAGCAACCACAAGCTGGGCAGGCAGGGAGGATGTTCGGTTATCTTTCCTTTTCAGCAACCGGTCTGTGTTTAACAGTCCTACCCTCCTAGTTTCTCACTCCTGCTCAGGGCAATTTTGCTTAGCCTAGCGGAATGTCCTGGAAACTACTGGCAATAACTTAGCCCCAAGACTGGAACACGTTGAAGAGAGACAGAAAGCCTCTGAACAACTAATGGCCAGGCGCCAGAGTAAACAAGTGCGGTTCATGGAGTTGTGGTAAGAAATGTCTCTCTTTCAGTATGCAGTGCAAAACCTCTGCCAACATTTGCCATAAAGTTATTACACAAAGCTGTTTTTCCTCTCAGTAAGACAAACCCAATGAAAGGCGGCTTCTCGTCCAGCGTCTTGCTGACATTAGGCCTCTGATGGTCTGTCATGCCAGCAGAAACCTGTGAGCTGCGGTCTTCTTTTTCAGGCTGCGTTTTTCATTAAGGCTAGTTAGGCTTCTGTGCAGAAAGAGAGAGTGGAGAGTGAGAGCAGCGGACTCCACACACACTGTTCCTTTCAGGATAGCATGACAAGCCACAGAGCAAATTCTGTTCTTGCTTTCCAAAGCCAACCTGAGTTGGCCCAGGAAGCAAGAGTCCTTCTGCAGGATGCAATGAGGCTATCATTACAGAAAGGAGCACTGCCACTGATATCATTACTACACCAAGGGAGGGCTGTGGCTCAGTGGTAGAGTGTTTACTTGGTATGCAGAAGGTCACAGGTTCAATCCCTGGTATGTCCAGTTAAAATAAATCAGGTAATGTGAAAGACCTATGCCTGAGACCCTGGAGAGCTGCTGCCAGTGTGAGAAGACAATACTGCTTTTTTGGCCCAATGGTTGAATGGTCTGATTTGTGTAAAGCAGCTTCATGTGTTCATGTGATGTTTTCATGTGTTTGCCACCAGATTGCTGTCAGAAACAAAAGTGGACAGGCATGAAACATGTCACATGAAGCTGCTGAATCAGATCACCGGTCCATCACAGTCGGTATTGTCCGCTCAGACTGGCAACAGCTTTCCAGGGTCTCAGGCAGAGGTCTTTCACATCACCTACTGCCAGATCCTTTAATCGGAGATGCCAGTTCTAATGAGTTCCTGCTGTTGGGTGTGGCCTATTATGCTAATGAGTTCCTGCTGGGTGTGGCCAACTTTGGAGCCAGCCGGGACTTTGTTCCTGTGCGTTCCTACCCCAAAATAGCCCTGCCTACAGCTTAAGGCAGGACATGGACCTCTACAAAATACAGCACAGATACCATGGGTGCGTTCAGACGGGGGATTTACAACGGTTAGGGTGCCGGTTCCAACCGGTGTACTTACGGGCGTTCACACAGCGAACATCTGCCTCCCGTCCCTAACCGTTGTAAATCTCTTTAAACCATTGCACTCTGCCACTAGGTCCGAAGTGGTGGTAAACAGAGTGCAACGGTTGTCATCGCTGTACCCCAGCGTCTGATCGCTCTCCAAACGTTGTACAGCCACTTCTGTCGGAAGCCTGAGTCTTCCGGCTTTCCCCCGCCATTAAA
>NW_015165837.1:587375-626334 GCF_001447785.1 Gekko japonicus | reverse complement strand
CGGCCGCTGACCCGGATCCGTTTGGCAGGCCGTCCCTCCGTCTGTCCGAGTCTTCGCCAGCGGCTGCCAGGCCGACCCCCCCCTCGACTGCCCAGTCAGTCCAGCCCCTACAGAAGATGCCGCGGCCCGGCCGCCAGAGACCCCTCCGACGGGGGCCTCTGAGCACGTGCAGAGCACCAGGAAGGGACCGCGGCTGAGCCTCTGCCTCGTCCCACCGCTTCTGCCCAGGGCGCCTCTCCGCCTCCTGGCCCCCCAAGACCCAGCGAGGCGGGCTGGGCTGAGGGGGCCCCGGGAGCTGCCGGGCAGAGCGGGCGCTTGAACCCAGGGCCCCGCCAACGCCCTCTGACTACTGCGGCGCTCCAGCCCCACCTGCTTCAGAACTTCACGTGTGATCGCGTTTCTGCCGGCATAAACTGCACCAGTTCCAACCGGTGCAGTTTATGCCAGCAGAAAAGCCCCCGTCTGAACGCACCCCATGTGTAGCACTAGCCGTAAGAGGCCCCAGGGGACAGTTGGAGGACATGTGGCACAGCAATCCTGCTAAAGCTAAGCAGGTCTGGGTCTGATAAGAACCCGGATGGGAGATTTTCTGGGAATCCTGTTTACTCTAGCTTGCATTTTGTGATGGATGAAAAACAGGATATAAATGCAAGAAATAAGAAGCAGAAGAAGAGAGATTTATCACACAGTTGAGCTTTATTCAGTTAGAAAAGGAGGATCAATCCCTCTTTCTTTTAACAGTACTAAACTCTACTCCTGTTTCTCCAAGCCCCAGGCTTCCCTAACAACTGCAGAATGCATTTTCTTCACACTTACCATGTCCCCTTAATAAACATGCATTATATTGTGCTCTCTGTGCTGTGCCCAGCAGATATAATAATAACAATGTCTGTTGAGCTTTTTGCGAGGAACCCTGCAATAAGACCACCTTCCCCTCTCCTTGGAGTTAAAAAGAGAACAAGCTGACATGCATTCAGAATGCACCATACCCATGTAATGATAGCAAATTACACAGAAAAGTAAAAGGTTCCGTGGCATATGTGTCATTTCAATCCACTCTTACAAGGAAACATTTGGGCTGCATCGTTTGTGTCCTTCTTATGCCTCCCGTCTAAATGACCAGTTGTGCTCTTCAGGTCAGTAGGAGAACCTGTGATGGAAGGATGTGAAGAGCAGCCCCCTGACACAATAAAGCATATTTTGCCAAATACACGAATACGTTGGATTATGTTAAGTTTGTATTTAGAAGAGATGAATGGCCCTATTTTGTTATGGAGGAAATTGAAAAGGGTATTATACCCAGGGATTTCTCCATTGACCCCCATTCTGTACCATCCAAAATTTGTTCCAGCCAAAAATTATGGTTTTCAGGTGCAGATAATCTTTTCTTAATCAAATAACATTAATGGACACAAATATTATGCTCTTAAATAATAGTAGTCAACTCTGGATTGAAGGAAGGAAGGAAGGAAGGAAGAATTCCTGAAGGGACTAAATGGCTGTTGAAACATTCTCTCAAAAGGACATTAAAGATCAAATAAACAGATCATCAACTGAATTTAAAGAATTAATTTGAAATATGGATAAGGAGGATAGGAAATTAATTACTAAAATATCTAGGATATTATTAAACCAGGGACAAACTCCTGTGCAGGTGATTAAAAAGAATTTGGAAATAGAACTGAATAGTAAATTTAATTATAAGGACTGGGGACAAATATTTCAACGCTTTCCTTTCACTTCAATCTCAAGAGGTTTAAAAGAGCATGCATTAAAGGTGTCTCAAAGGTGGTATTTCACTCCAGTTAGGCTAGCCCACCTAATGAAAAATAGACAGTAAAAATTGTTGAAGAGGTTGCAGGGAACTAGGGATGTGTATTGATATAATGTGGTCTTGTCCAGTTATAGAATTTGTGGAAATTAGTATTTGCAGAGATTGCTAAAATAACCCAGGAACAAATAAATCCTACTACTGAACTACACCTGCTCAACTTATTTACTAATGAAAATTCCCAATGTAAAATAAAAATATATAGCAGAATTTGAAAAATTAACAAATAAGATTAGATTAATTCAGGGGAGAAAAAATAAATATGATTTTAAAGTAATTTGGAATAGTTTTATAATTTATTTAATGGAATTTCTAGACTACAGCTCATTAAAGAATTTTCTTTAGTGGATGGAGAGCCTTGCCTGAAAATTTCATTTCTGAGAAACAGTAAGCCATTAAATAGTTATACTAGAGGATACTATTTCTCAGAAATGGAATCAATGAAAATTATGTAAAATCTCAGCCAACTTGGATGGAAGCACTCCTCTCCTCTTTTCTTTGTTCTTATCTATTCATGATTTTTCTTGTATTGGTTTATATATTTATTCTGTTTTTTTGGTTGGAACACCACTATAACATGATGGTATAATTTCTTGTATTGGATATGAGGTTATCAGATGGTTTTGTTTTATTATGGTTTGTTTTGTTGGCATATTTTTTGTGTGTAAACCAGCTCCCAAATGAAATTCGAGCTCTGCGAGATCTTCAACAATTCCATAGAGCGGTAAAGACAAGCGTTCTAACAGCCCTGGCCACACTGACCATCCCACATAAGCACTAGCAGTTTATAACAGATGGCCGCCACATTCTAATTTTAATAAGTTGTATTTATTGTATTGCTTTGTATTGTTTTAGATGTGACAATCGGTATTAATTGTATACTGGTTTTAACCATTGTAAGCCGCCCTGAGCCGTCTTGGTGGGAGGGCGGGGTAAAAGTCTTACAAATAAATAAATAAATAAATAAAAGAAGAGATGAATGGGTCGTGTTTTGGGACACCAGATAACTCACTACAATGGTGGTCTGATGGGGAGAAGGAAAAATGGGTTGCCTACACAGCTTGGTGCACATTATTCAAGACAGAGGGAGGAGCCATCCAGGGAGGAGATGCTGACTCTTGGCCCGCAGAGGCAGGGGCCAAGTGACAGAGAGAACCCCTTCTCCTCCAACTCTAAAACCATGGAACTCCCTCAGGCCCTGGGTTCAAGAGATCAGTCTGGTTAGTGGGCTGCAGTGCTCAGACAACTTCCCCCACAACAGGTTGGTTTGTGGTCTGGATGCAACTCTTATCTCTTTCCATGTTATTCTGCTCCTGAGATTGCATGAATGGTAGCCTTAGGGGCCATTCACATAGCGCACAATGTACGGGACACAAAAATGCTTGTCAGTAATTTTGCTGGTGTAAAAAGTCAAAATTTACAGTGCTGGGACCACTAGGACTCACAGTTGTATTATCCCCGCAACAGATTTGTATGGGAAATGATACCCATGACAGAATCAGAATGTGTTATTAGATCATTGGGCTGGGTCTCCACTGTAGGCCTTTGAGGGAGATGCACTTACATAACAGAAGTATCAACCAAATATAGACACAGAATGATCCTTACAAGCCCTGTTCACCTCCAACCCTGTTTGCAGTTCTACTGGATACAGGTCAGGCATGGGGCATACAGCCAACCAGAGCTCACTGGACACACTCTATGCTTTTTAGAATTGTGCCATCGCAAACCTCCACAATCTTTATGTTGCTATTTTTTTAGTTTAGGACCCCCAACTTTTTTGAGCCTGTGGGCAGTGGGCACCTTTGGAATTCTGACGCAGGGTGGTGAGTGCAACCACAACATAGCTGCCACAGGAGGTGGAATCAACCACAAAGTGGCTGTCATAGGAGGCAGAGCCAACCAGAAAACGTCAGGGAGTGAAGTAATGCATAACTCTAACAGTAACTCTTGGCAGAAACTCCATTTAATGGGATGCCTTAATTTTTTTTGAACAGTTTATTGAATTCAAAATGGTTACAAAATTATAAGAATATTAGAATAACATTTAACAATTAATATCAATTTTCAAGTCAGAAATATCACTGATACCGAAAAGGTGTGACCTTTTCTATCCTATTACGAACGATCCTATTAAATATATAACATGACATCATTATTACAAAGTAATACAAAGTATCAAGAACAATAACCTCTCAGTGACTTATAACAAAGACAGATTAAAATAATAAATTATTCCTTGCTGTCCCAGGTTTTTAAAAAACATTTACATTTTTAAAAATGGATGTCCATCAGAATTTACAGTACTGTAAACAGTTTCATCCACAACATATCCAGTTCTGACAAAATGAAATGACAGACCATTCTGCTTCTAGTCTCTACTAAAAGCCAGCCACCTGTTTTGGAAGACATCTATCTACTGTATGTTTTCTTTATGCTTTTAAAAACTTGTTATCTTTGCAATGAAGCTTATATTGCTAATCCAACAATTTACTCGGTGTATGTGTATGTGTGTGTGTGTAGCCTTCCACAGACACTAAATAATTTAGAAATAAACTCTGAATTAATTTCAGTTTTTATGGCTTACTATGATATTAATATTTTCTAAATGTATCTCCATGGGATCTACAAAAAGTTATAATTTAGTTGTCTCTTTCATTTGCAACACATTCGGCAACGCTAAAGTTTAATGCATTCCCACCAGGAAAATACAAATGTATCCACCTGACCATATTTTCTGTACTAATTGTCCTATTATCTAAGCTATAAAGTACATACAAATATTCAGGTTTCAAGGGTACACCCAGAAGAAAAATAGATCCTAAACTTAATGTACAGAGCAAGCCAAAGTTCTCTTAAAGCAGTCCTGAAATCATTAGTTCTTGTAGGTTTTCCGGGCTGCATGGCCATGGTCTTGGCATTGTAGTACCTGACATTTCGCCAGCAGCTGTGACCGACATCCTCAGAGGTATAACACAGAAAGATGGAGTACTCTCTGTGTCAATGACACAGAGAGTACTCCATCTTTCTGTGCTATACCTCTGAGGATGCTAGTCACAGCTGCTGGTGAAACATCATGTACTACAATGCCAAGACCATGACCATACAGCCTGGAAAATCTACCACAAATGAACTCCGGACGTGAAAGCCCTCGACAACATATAGTCCTGAAATCCATTATGTGAACTTTTTTTTTTGTTTTAACTTTTGAATAAGCTTAGCAGTCGCCACTTTCAAACATGGGGAGTCACCATTAGAAGCCAACAATGTGTCTAAATGGCTAACTGATTCATGGCTCACCCCTCCACTCTGAGGAACTGGTCAGGCCTGCATGATGAATATTCTTGACTTAATACTGTATTGTTAGGAAACAAAATGGCTCAAACTAGAACCTTTATATCTGGCCTGAGATTAGGGTTGCCAAGTCAGAAACTTACCGCAGCGGGGGACTCCCAGCATAGAGTTTTCCCTCAGATGACCGTGGCCCCGCCCCCCGTGTGCCCAGCGTACCCGCGTCACTTCTGGGTGACGTGCACATGGGGGGGGGTGCAGTTCCCCCTGGGGCCTGATCCGCTGGTGGCGGGGAACGGGCCTCTGGGGAGGGGGTTTCCCTGCTCACCGGGGGAACTTGGCAAGCCTACCAGAGATACCTTTTATGATGAATCACTCAGAGCCAGAGAGTGAAAGATTCCTGGGTTGGCCTCCAAGATTCCAGGATGACTTCTCCTACCTTGGAAGGCCATTCTAAAAGCTTCCAGGTCAGGCTTATGCTTTGCCAATGCCTAGGTAACTATCAGGGCCAGCCAGGCTAGGTAACCATTGCAGCCAACCAGCCTGCCCTCCTCTCCTCCCTCCTTCAGACTTGTCAGCTGGATTCTCCTCAGGTTCTAGTCCCAGGGACTGTTGGTCTTTGCTTTCTACCCTGTTATCTTTTCAGGCTGCCTGCTGCCCAGCATCTTGACACAGAGGGACCTATCATAACAATGGCAGCTGTGTCTCCTGTTTGATCCTCCATCCTCCTCCTTTGTGCCCTCCAGACCAGGCTCTGCAGCTCCAAGACAATCTTTCTCCCAGGACCTACTAACTGCTCTAGCCTTCCTTTCTATGGATGGTTTTCTTGGAACATATTCTGAGGATGCATCTTTGAACTATCTGTCACTACCTTGGATCTTACCAAGGTGACTTGGCAATCTATTACCCCTTGAGTTGGGAAAGTTTGAAAGTTCAAAAGTAAAAAATGCACACACTGAAAGCTTCTGTAGAAAAATGCTACATGTGAGGAAGAGTGAAAGGAGTGAGTCTCAGCCACAGGGTACACATTTTGCATGCAGAAGGTCCCAATTTCAGCCCCTGGCATCTCCAGCTAAAGGATCTTAGGCAGCAGGTGCTATGTTTCTGTGCACGAGAACCCACTCAGATGATGGGGTGTGTAGAAGGTTCAGTACTGAAGTTTCTGCTTTGCGTGCAGAAAGTTCCAGGTTTATTCCTCAGTATATCCAGCTAAAGGATGTCCAACACCTGGAAAGATCAGAGAACCGCACAACTCGATTCACACATTAATAAGTACACAAGGTGGGCCTGGGGTCCGTCACCCTGTGTCAGATGGAGCATCAGGTGTGAGTTGTGGATACTCCTCAGCCCCTGCTTATGCAGTGCCTGATTTGTATCAGGACCATGGTACATGTGGAGAAGGATATGAATTCTGCTTTTCCATCCTGCAGTGGTTTTGGGAGTATGCTAACTGGCCTGTTTTGGAAACCCACATGGGGAATACATGGAATATGTGCCCAATAGTGCCTCCTAAGGGTTGTTTCAACTTGGGGAAATGGTGCACTGCTCTACAGCCCTGATATGAATTAGGTACCACATGTGCAGAAGTTGAGGGAAATCGCAGCCCATATCTGACTTTTACGCCTGACATGGGATTGAAAATATGAGCTAGGTGGATCTATAGACTGACTCCAATATAAGACATCTTGGCATGTTCATTAAAAAAACCAATGAAATTGTGAACTATGCCTTGCACTTGAAAAAATTAATCTCCAGAGGTACTATTCGGTAACAACCTTGTTTCAGCTGTGCCAAAATCCATCCATGAAAACATGCCTGGGCCAAAGAAGAAGATGAAGAAAGCTGACAATCCTCCGAGCTCATTTCCCCCCCTCTGCCAATATTTAGGACTGTAGTGGAGTTTTTTTTCAAAGCCAGAAGCAGACATTTGCTAAAAGGATGAAAAAGGGCTTCACTACCATGTCTTGCATCCCTCTTTATGTCCTTAGGAAGATAGCTTTTTAAAATGACAGGGCTCTTTATTATGGTTATTATTAATATTGCTTATTTTCCTGACCAATTTGAAGAAGGATGTCGAGTAGCCTCAAAAACCAAACTCCTTCGGAATGTGCCAAATTGTGGGCTGTCAAGCTTGGCCGCTGAGCTATCAAAGCGAACGAGTGAGATTATTTTGTTCCGATAGCTTGATTGGATTGACTGCGTTCTTCTGCCCGTCCCTTTTCACTGCCCTTTGGGTGTCTTTGCGCATGGCTGGCAGTCCAAATCTCCCCATTCCCTTATTTATTTCTCTCCACCACCACCCCTCCACTGAATCCCTCCCTGCCTCTCTGCTGGTGTTTAAAGAGCCGTAACAGAAATGCACTTGAGAATTTGGTACTTTCCATCTGTTCTGGTACAGAGAGGAGTTGGGGGGTATCTGGACACTGTCAAGGAGTTGTAGCACATATCTCAAAGTGACTTTGTTATAAGAAAGGAGTTTAATCTCTCCTTCTCCTCCCCCACCACCCGTCTTTGTAACCTTGTGAAATTTCCACATTAAAAAGCAATCACATCTTTCAAACCAGAAATTATTGTAGTTGGCAAGATGGCTGGAACTCCCTTGTGTACTGGACAGGGCTTGTTTTCACTAAAACAAAATCAACTTTCAAAATAAATCATAGGCAACAACAACATTATATCCTTCAAATCGTATAATCCTATTAACAGGGCTGGATGTTTTGTGTCCTTTCTCCCTCCCCCCCTTCCTTCCCAATTGCCACTGGACTGACACAACTGGCCAGGTTTCAAAGTGGAGAAACAGAACGTCAGTTGAAGGGAATAGCCAAAAAGCACAGCCGAAGCTCGAGCTTGTGGTTAAAGAGCTCTTAATGACCATTGTAAGCCCTTAAATATAATCATCTGTATTTCACTTCCATGCTGCCTGAGTAGCATGTTTATGCGCTCAGACAGCAACTAGAGAGACTCAACAAATAATTCTGTGAGAAGAACTGGAGGGCACCGAGGTCGCCATGGCTATTCCTGTGAATGAGGCCTCTATCGGGCTTACAGAAGGGTGCCAATGTGCTCAGTGAAATCGTGCCCAGAATTAACCTCAGCAGAGTCTCCTTGCCAGAAGTGGAAATGATGTGGTAATATCAAAAAGTAAATGGACTTACATATAATTCTAGATTTCTCTACATGTGTTTTTATTGGAAAAGGGACAGGAAGACTAAATCTTGCAAGTCTTTTTACTGGCTCGCGCTTGTAAACCCTTAGGCATTTGAGTACTCCTAGTGGGAATCCACACATAAATAAGGACTACTAAGGGCTTATATAGGATCTGGCACTCTGTCCTTTACAGAGACAAAACACTCAGTGAATGAAATGGGAAAGGTAGCAATTAAAGTCCAGAGATACGCAGCAGTCTATGTGGCTCACAGGCTCTTAGCAAAGTCATAACAATCAAAATCCCCTCTTCCCAATTTAAAAAAAAATGTTTCTAGTCCCTCAGGATTGAGGAGGTAATTTATGCCAATGATAAAGGCAACCAGAAGTTTTAAATAGAAAATGGTTTGAAAATGGCATCATTTCTTCTGGTCATAAACAGACATTTCCTCTGTCTCACTGATACCATAGATCAGTGAGATTTTGCTGGGTTTTAAAAATTTATATAGCATATTCACCAGTTGCATCTTGACAATATGTACATTCGAGATCCCCTCCTGCTTATGTCATGATTATTTATTTAATTTAATTATCATTTACAGGTATATTTCCTCCCAGTTAAGAATGGTCAGCACTGTGACTTTCAACCATATAGGATTAAAAACATGCATTAAACCAAATGACAAGACAAAAAGACAACTCAGGGCATTAAAATAATCCACTCCAAAAAGCTGGGGTCCTGCTAGGAATCATGGGAGGGAGACAATTCAGAAACTCCACCCAATCCAATGTATTGCCCCCTAAAGATTTTACAAACTCTCAGGGGTTTGAACATGCTGATGTACCCCCACGCCCCAAACTGTTTCCCAGCTGCCCTCAACATCGTCCCTTCTGATTTAATCCATATCAGACCATATTTAGGGTCCCCCCCATCTTTTGGTTAATTTATAAAGTCACATTTATACACTTTTATGTAGAAAAAAGAGGATTAAATTGGAGGTCTGCAGTTGGAGGGAGAACTAGCAAAAATCACACACCCCTTTCATTTGTAAATGGTGGATTTGGTGGATTCCAGCCCATTGGATGTAACAGACTATGATCAGTTCTCTAAAGCTGATTGGCTGCAGTACATCACATAACTCCCCAAATGTTTCAGAGTCAGGAAAATGAAATGGGACTATCCACCCACAGCAAGACCCTGTAGTAAGGTGAGCATTTCTCTCCCCTCCCCATGTTGGAATGGAATACCATGACAGTAGTGCTCGAGATAAGCCAGCAAGGCTTCCTTCCTTCCTTCCTTCCTTCCTTTCTATGGCTGCAGCCATAGTACGGTAGTTAGTATCTGAGGTAAACCTTCCATTAGCACTGCTGTCCACACACACTTGGCTTCTGTTTAGTTAAACATAACTAGATATTATATCAGGCATAGTTATTTACCTTTATGTCCTAGGTGAGCAACCAACGCCAGGGGAAGAAAACAAGAGCAAGTGGTGAAGGAGTGGGAAACGAGGCTTAGAACAGCAGGACTCTGGTGGAAGATTCTCCCCCCACCCTTCCGGGTACCCTTTTTATCTCCACGCAGAACAGCAATTCTGAGTAAGAAGTACAGACAAGCTTTTAGAAAACTTTGTTACAGTCTCTTTTCATTGCTTCAACAGTACTCTGGTAGTTTTAGGGGTAAAAGAATAGCTACACCCTAAAAACTTAAGCGTTACCTAGGGACACATGTATAAACATGTGTCTTTTACAGGAGAAATGCCCCTAAATAAATAAACACACCCCTCCACATATATATAAGCACACAAAACTACACACAAAAGTTTCTTCTTATGAGGAGATACTATGAGGAATAGTTATAGCTTGATTAATTGGGTTGGATCCCATGCTAAATCTTCAACGACAGGTGGGATTTTTATCAGTGAGGTGAGGCTTTCCAGCCTCCCACTTCCACTGCCTTCTAAAATGCCTCCTAGAAGGCACAAAAGGGAGATCAGAGGTCTTCAGAGAGAGGGGGTAAAAGCAATGAAATCTGCCCCTCCCCATTCTGTCAGTAGAAATCTTTGCTTGATCCAGCTAATGATTGGCTTTCTTTTATAGAGATGTTAAATAATGAACCTTTCAGATAACATCTAAATTACGTTTCCCCCCAAAGGCTTCTGAACATGCTAGGAAGAATCCATCAGTTAGCTCTCCCAAGAGTCCTGTGGAAATGAATGGGAGCTGAACAAAAGCAGAGGAGCACAGGTATTAAACAGCGTCCATTATATTTTGCTGCATTTGATATGGGTGACAGATATGGATATTGGGTTGGATCCTGACTGAATGAGCAGTTTCAACTGATTTCCCCCTCCCAATATAGATCCCTACAGAGTCCCCTATCTCCCAGGAGCATCGTTTCATGTAGATCAGGGGCTACCATGGGAGAGGGGAGGCAGGAAAGTTCCTTTTTACAGAGGGAAGATTTAGTCTGGATCCAAACCATTATTTGTCCTTGAATCACAAGCTTCAATTCTTCTCTTTACAGAAACTCTCAGGAATAGACCATGGCTTGACTTGCACAATGCATAAAGCCCAGGCCCATAGCTACAGTCGGCTCCCCAAATTCCTACCAAGGCCCCACAACTTCCTTGGCAGCCTAGCTCTCCTCAATGCTCTGGGCTGCCTGGAGGACTCACTGGCGACCCTTCCCTTTCCCCGCCTGCCAGCAGCCCACCACACCCATCTCAGGCAGCCTGTTTTTGGTGCCCAAGGACAAGCTGGGTGCTTCCTCCTCACCTGAGGGGTGGTGGCATGGAGGGAGACCCCTCAGCTTTCTTCCAACTGCCATACCCCCACAGCAAAAAAGGGTGGTGCAACCTGGTGGCTGCCTGAGCAGCATGCGCATGGAGAAGGGGGTGCAGTCCCTGGGGCCCAGACAGCCTCTCCAGTGCTCTCCCCCACATGCTCCCTCCCTGGGCTCTGAGCAGCTGGGGAAAAAAAAAAGCAGAGAAGCCCAAGCATGGGGGGGGGCCTGCTTTGCCTCTCTTCACATCTACCATAAAGACGGAGCTGGGCTGGAGCCAAAAGGTTGTGCCAGTCCAGAACCTCTTTTGGCACCTGGGAAAGAAAGTTGGGTAGAGAAGTGTGCAAGAGACACCTATGGAGGAAAGGGAAAGTCGGGTAGCTGGAAACAGGCAGGGGGAATGCCATGCCAAAGAGAGAGAAGGAGGCTGGGGGATGCTGGCTGCATTGGAGGTCCAGGGAGAGGGCTTGAGGGAAGTATGGGCGCACAGGAGAAATAATTAAATTATCTAAATTGGCTAAGTGCCCCCCGAGAAATTTAAATGCCACCTGACTTAGAAATTCCTGGCTACAGGCCTGATAAAGCCCCTTTCCAAGTGTGCAAAGCCACATGGAGCCCAGAATCAAACATCTATGTTGGTTAGCATTGGATATCATTTTATGAGGGTAAGCAGAGGTCATTTCGGGGGGGATCGCAGGGGATCGCAGTTCCCCCGGGTGAGGTACGGGGGGCGGGGCACATGACAAAGCCCCGCCCCCTGCTTCCGGCCACCCCGCTTCCGGCCCTCATTCAGCCAGGAGGAGGCAGGAGAAGAGGGAGGGTAAGTTGCTTCCTCCCTGCCTCTCCCCACCCCTGCCTGCCTGGGGCCAGGGAGGGCCTTCGCGGGGCTTCCTTGCACTCCCGCCGGCCTTGCAGATCCACTTGCAGGCGGCAGCGGCTGGGACCTTTGGGGGCAGGGTGTGTGGCCTTATGACACACTTCCGGTGATGTCAGGGGGTGTGGCCTTATGACACACTTCCGGTGATGTCAGGGGGTGTGGCATATGCTAATGAGTTATGCTAATGAGTTCCCCTAGCTCTTTTTCTACGAAACGACCCCTGAGGGTAAGACATCTCAACTGTTTGGGTACAGAATCCATCTAGGCACACATGCATGGAGTTGACCATGCATGTGAACAGTCATTGCAATGCAATGCAATGCAATGCCCTGCATGGACTTCATATTGATGTCCCTTTCCCACTGTGGTCCAAAGAAGGTGATAATATATGACACCAACCAGTTCACTCCAACTGGTTCTCTTTGTGTGGCAGTTATCACAGACAACACCCTGCTGCACATGATCATTGGATTAGGACTCCTGTGATATTCCTTCTACACCAGGAAACAACTAGAGTAGTCACAGAATAATTTGTAATCACTTTCTGTCTTTCTGGCAGTGGTTTTTGGAAGAAGGAAATGTCTAATTTACCAGTCTATTTTCATCTCTGGGCTGTTGCATAGCAGGGACCTACCTGTGTGTACGCGCGCGCGCGCACGCGTGGGATGAGTGACCCAGGAGGCGCACACGTGCAGTCCTGTACTTTTGACATAATGGACAATGGGGAATGGCCACTAGGGCCCTGACCCAATTTGGGTTAAAGGAGTTAAGATTAGCCACACTGTATAAAGAAATAAAATGCACAGCAAATTTTGGAGCACCTTGAGACTAGCAACAGATGCCCCTCTTCAGGGTATCTGTACACAGGAATAGATTGAGCACTAGTCTGCCCTGGGGGTATATGATATTTTGCTGGACCAACAGTTTAATTTTGAATTTGCTCACTTGCACTGCTTTTTTTTTTAATGTTGCCCCTTTTATTCTAAACAAAAGTGTATAGTGTAAGTGTCCCTTTCCTCTTTTCATTTCTGGGAAAATGGTAACTAACCATGTATATACACAGACAGGCTTCAAGGTCCTGAAAGGCACAACTCTAAATGTAGTAGTCAGAGTGGCTGACTAGGTCCCTCGGTGACCTGGGTTTGAATCCCCACTTCTGACATGAAAGCTCAGTGAGTGACCTTGGGCCTGTCACAGCCTGGCCTACCTCACAAGGGCTGTGGCTGTGAGAAAATGGAAGAGGGGAGAATGGTGTGTTAAAAGCCACTTCGAATTCAAACTCGGTGTGGTGGTGGTGGTGGGGAGGAAGCGAGATATAAATAAATGCATCAAGCCATGTAAATGTGTGGAGGATGGCTGTGTCCATGCTCTGAGACCGGTTGGTGTAAAAGGTCTTCTGTTTTTTAATGGGCTGACGGTGCGTGCTTTAATAAAGCACTGTATTGGCAGAATCTGGAATGTGTGATACCATGCCTCATTTTAAAGTCTAATTTTTATTATATTACAAACATTTTGGACAAGCTGAGGGGATGCTGGATGTCTTGGTTTCAGTCAAGGAGCGGCCTGTTGGGCCACATGTTCACATGACAGCTGTGATTCTGTGGAAGTAGGACACCCAACTGGGGAATCTGAGTTTCTTCTCCCAGGCTTGAGGAATCTGATTGGCACTGCTGAAACTACAGGATCTGCTCTGTGTGTCCCTCACAAACCACACTCTTGGGTCAAATAAGGCAGTGGCTTTGAAGAATTTTACAGGGAGCCGTGTGCATGCCTTTCTGGTGAGTAAAAGGTTGTTCTGACCCCCTTTTTTTTGGAAAAAAGAGGAAATGACCCCAAAATAAATAGCAAAAGCTGAAGGAAATGTCTTTACTGTCTCTATGTTTTCCTGCTAAAATTCAGACAATTTTTGTATGTGCTTAAATAGGAGTTGGGGCATCTGAGACCATCGTTCATGGAATAGTGCCTAGAAATGCAAACTTCTCCAACAGCTCTCCTACTACAGCAGCCACTGAAATCAATGGGCACTGCTCTTTTGCATGAAAAATAATGGCATGGTGATTTTTCTTAGGCAAAGAAGGCCTCCGTGCATTGTACTTTGGGTAACGTTGTCTGAATCATTCCTCATCTTAAATGCATCTGCATGGAAGCCTGTACTATCCATCTTGCCAGTTAAGATCTGCCTCTCAAGTCCTGCTCTCTGTGCCTCCACCTTTAGAGGTGAGGTGGGTAGCAGCTAGAGACAGGGCATTTTCTGAGCTGGCACCCCGTCTTCAGAATGCCCTCCCCCTTGAGGCTTGCCTGACACTCACTTTAGTTTTTTTTAAGGTGCCAGGTTAAAACACATCGGCTTTCAATTAGGGGGTTTTCTTATCAGCTTTTAAATGGTCTCCTTGTTTTATAGGGAGTTTTTACATGGCTTGTATTTTAATATTGTGGTTTTTATTTTTAAGCTGCCTAGAGCAGGACTCTGAAGAGGCAACATAGAAATATTCTGAATAAATAAATACATGCAATTGCTTTCATCAGGATTTGCTTCCAAGTAAGTATAAAAAGGTAAAGGTTTCCTTTACTCGAAAGCCAGTCGAATCTAACTCTAGGGGTCGGTGCTCATTTCCATTTCCAAGCTGAAGAGCCAGAGCTTTCCGAAGACTTTTCCGTGGTCATGTGGCTGGCATGACTAAATGCCAAGGCACACTGAATTCTGTTACCTTCCCACCAAAGTGGTACCTATTTATCTACTTGCAATTTTTTGCTTTTGTACTGCTGGGTTGGCAGGAGCTGGGGCCGGAGACAGGAGCTCACTCCATCACGCAGCACTAGGGTCTTGAACTGCCGAGCTACTGACCTTCCGGTCTGCAGCTCAGCATCTTTACCTCTGAGCCACTGTGGCCCTCCAAGTAATTATGCTTAGTGCTATATTCCCTAACAACACAAATTCTCAAGGAAAGCCATCAAGGTGTTCTAACAAAGGCAGGTCCTTAATTAAAGAAAGGAAATATTTAATTCCACATTGCTATTATTTTAGTACCAGTTTTTTTTAATGCAGAGTTTATTCCATAAACCCAATGGAATAGGAAATGAAATCAAATATATGCATCAATTGTCAAGCAGGATCTAAAATGTTTCAATGTTGAAGAAGAATAGGTTTTTATACCTCACTTTTCTCTACCCTGAGGGATCTCAGAGTGGCTTACAATCGCCTTCCCTTCCTCTCTCCACAACAGGCACCTTGTGAGGCAGGTAGGGCTGAGAGAGCTCTGAGAGAACAGTGACTGGTCCAAGGTCACCCAACTGGCTTCATGTGGAGGAGAAGTGAGGAATCAAATCCGGTTCTCCAGATTAGAGAACTCCACTCTTAACCACTACATTTTGTGTAGCACAGAGGGTAGCACAGAGCTTCCTAACTATCCAACAGAAAAGGTATCATAAGAACAATTTTGCATCCTCTCTCTCCCTTTTTTTTTGTTTTTTGAAAACTGCCTACATGGCAGATACGCCTGTACTGTAGCTAGAGATACTGAGTTGCAGTGCAGTAGAACTTCAGCTAAGTGAAGAGCCTTCCTCCCCCAGATGGATATATGGTCTTTGTGCTAAAATATAAACTGAACAAATATTTTTCACTGTAACTGCTGGCCTGGTCCAAACAACACTGTTTCATCATATGTGGTAGAGATGCCAGATTGTGCCTGCTCTCCCAGACTATCCAGCACATCGATCTGTCCTCCAGGGACATTGGCAAGGGCCCAGTGATGTGCAAGCAGCAACATAAACGCACTTACTACAGGTCCAGTTGCACAACATCTTGCTCAACATCTAGTGATGTCCTCCCTATATATTACAGTGTTCAGGAATTGGTTGTACAAGGTCTCACAGAAGCAGAAATGCAAGTTTGCATGCAAGTTTGACTTAGTGCAAGAGGCTACCATGGTCTTTTACTTGAATTTCTATTTGTGCAAGATCACTAGTTCAAGTGGAAAATTTGTGCTGATTTCAAATTGTTGGTTATACATGCATGGGTATAGCATTTGAACTGAGTACATATAGGCAAGATCTAGGGAGCACAGGCTCCTACAGTGTCATAAAGAGACTGTAGGGAAAAATCTGGGAATTGACCACACAATTAGAAATTGTGTGTGATGGATTTTACATATATACACACGCTATTGAAATATTATACCTAAGTAGCCTCAGAAGTGATCTTGAGGGCCTCAGTTTGAGCATGTTTGCCAGGTGGGCAGAGAAGAAACACAGAACATTCTTGCTTCCCCTGCTTTGTATGGAGGAAATCCAAACACTTTCAACTGCCAAGCAAGTCTCTGTGCAACATGTATTGAGAAGATGCTGGCTTCCAAAACCGAGAAGACCAATCCCATCTTTACTGTGCATTCACTCATACACCACAATAAAGCTGGGCCCTGCCTCCTATTCAAACAGGAGAATTGTTCCACATTGCCTAATATAAATAAAGTAAAGATCTGAGAATGGTGATTAGATTTCCCTTTAGTGAAGCACAAAATGCTGATCAGCTCATCAGTAATGAACCAGCAATGCCTTCTTACACATGTAGTAATCAGAAATGGAGCACATGGAGATTGTTAGTGAGAGATTCTCCCCTATGTGGCTTGGCTCCTCTGTCTGACTTATTAGGAGTGACCTGCTTCCTTTGCAGGTGTGGTTCACCTGGATTCTGTAGGCTGATTTGTGAGGGTGGGAAGGGAGAAGGAATGAAAGGAAGTGGGTGCCTTGAAAATCCAATTTGATAATGATCTAGCATCCTTCACTTCTAGGCTTCTATTATTTGTTTATGCAGTTATACAATGCACTAGGAATAAGCTCTAGAAAGAGGCTCTGGGAGAGTGCCCTAGCTTTGGACACTCAGCGTCAATTTGCTGTGGTGACCTCAGCAGGGTATAATGACACAGAGTCCACCATTTTCTCCAGAGGAACTGATCTCTGCTACCAAAAGAGCAGTTGTAATTTTGAGTGATCTCCAGCCCTCACCTGGAGGTTGACAACAATGTTCCTCAGGAGGAAATGGCTGGTTTGGAGGGTGAAGTCTATGGCATTGTGCCTGTCTGAGGTCCCACCAATCCTCAAACCTCACCCACTCCAGGCTACATCCCTAAAATCTCCATGAATTTCCCAACCTGGAGTTGGCAACCCTATCTCCTTCCCAGACAATCATCAACCTACCTTTATTTGTCCCTCTGATTTCAGCTTTCCATCCCACCCCTCACCTGCAGCCTCTACCGTGCTCTGAAGCCCTGACTGCTACATCACACTGGCTGTCATTGGGGGGGCCATCTCAGCAGAATATAAGGACACAGAGTCCACCACTTTCTCAAGGGGAACTGATCTCTGCCATCTGGAGAGCAGTTGTAATTCTGAGTGATCTTCAGCCCTCACCTGGTGATTGGCAACAATAGTTCCCCAGGAGGAAAAGTACAGTCTTTCTCTGCAATGGGGACCAAAGCAGCTTACATCATTCTCCTCTCCCATTTTTGTTCTGTACAACAACCCTCTGAGGTAGGTTAGGCTAAAAGTCACTGACTGTTCCAAAATCACCCACTCAACTTTCACAGCAAAAACCTGGGTCTGGCAGACCCTACTCTGAAGCGCTAACTGCTATGCCACACTGGTTGTGGTAGCGTCTGGTATAACAACTGAACTCCAAACAACAGATTTCCCTCTCCCCCTGGAGAAAATAACTGCTTTGGAGGGTGGGTGCTATGGCATTCTGTTCAGCTGAGGCAGCTCCCCTCCCTAAACTCTGGCTTCCATAGACTCTACCCAAAAATCTCCAGGAATTTCCCAACCTGGAGCTGGCAACCCTAGTCAGGACTAGCCCCAATGAGTTTTCTCCCAAAGGCCAAAATAGGCATAGAAAGGGTCTCCCCCCTCCTTTTACTGACAGAACCAAGCTTCGTTGCCTAGCAACAGGCACTGAGGGGAAAGTAGGGTTGCCAGCTCTGAGTAGGGAAATACTTGGAGATTTGGGGGGCGGATCCTGTGAAGGGCAGCATTTGGGGAGGGGAAGGACTCAGCAGGGTATAAAGACATAGGGTCTACCCTCCAAAGCAGCCATTTTCTCCAGGGGAATTGATCTCTGTCATCTGGAGATCAATTGTAACAGTGGAAGATCTCCAGGTCCCACCTGGAGATTGGCAGCCATAGGGGAGGGTCAGCCGCACAGCAGGGGATTGAAGAGAAAGGTTTGACAGCTGCTGGCCCACCTCAGTAGCCAGCCAGCCATGGCAGAGCCAAGCAGGAGAGTCAGCCATTTTTACAGTTTATTCTGAAAGGAAAGTGGCCAAGCTGTTACTGGGTGAGAGAAAGGGTTACGCTGAAAGTCTGTGAGTGGTCTGAAATCACTCAATCAGCTTCCAGAGCAAGAACCTGGGTCTGGCAGACCCTGCTCTGAAGTGCTGCCACGCCACACTGGCTGTGGTATCGCCTGGTATCACAACTGAACTCCAGACAACAGATCTTTCTCTCCACATGGGGAAAATAACTGCTTTGGAGGGTGGACTCTATGGCATTCTGTTCAGCTGAGGCCTCTCCCCTCCCCAAACCCTGGCTTCCATAGACTTCAGCACAAAATCTCCAGGAATTTCCCAACCTGGAGCTGGCAAACCTAGTCAGGACTGGCCCCAATGGGTTCCCCACAAAGGCCTGGTAAAGGCTTCATTCCTTTGTTTTTTTACTGACAGAACCACGCTTGGTTGCCTAGCAACAGCCACTGAGGGAAAAGTTAATCCCACAGGAGCCAAGCAGGAGAAGTGTGTTCCTCAGGAGAGACAGCTGTTTGGCAGTTATTCTGACAGGGAACAGTGGCTGAGGTGGCAGTGGGTGAGGAAGAGGAGCAGACCCAGCCCCCAGCCAATGGCACACGATTACTCTTGAGTTGCGGTTGATGGCCCAATGGCGGCTGATGGAGTTTACAGCACAGCCAATGGAAAAGCTGGAAATGGCCAATGCATCAAGAGAATTACATATATAAGATCCTTGGCTAATTATGACTTGGGTCCTATGGGACCCCTTGTGCTTCTCTCTGGCTACTGCAGAGGCTTTCCCCCATTGGGATGCTGGCTTCTGCTGTCAGCACTTCTGTGCCTTCAAGATCGAGGTCTTTTTCAATGAGTTCTCGTACATTTACTTTGATGTGGAAAAGACAAGATCCACCGTACCACGTTTCCCAAGATGTTATATACCTTTCACAGACATTATATATGCCTTACTACCTATAAATTGGTGAATAAACACATACATTATTTATTTGATTTATTCATAAAAATATTCACCACCTATCTTTCCTCTTGGGTCAAGGCGGCATATTATATTTAATATTAATTGCTTCTCGGCCTTTTGGCTAAGATCAAGTGTGTAATATTAACACTGCCACTCTTATTTCCCATTCAAGTCATCTTTATTAATTCATTAAAAAAAATTAAAGTAAGAACTACACACACACACACACACACAAGATCAGTTGTTTAGTTTTCATCTAAAAAACTGATCTTTCACACACACACGCACACGCACGCACATCACACACAAAAGCAAATGGAAACAAATTGAACATTGATCCAAAAGGCCAGTTTCTATATCCTCCCCTTGTGGCTACTTTTTCATGGATGTATTGTCCTCTAACAAATGTCGTATTGCGCCCAGGATGAGCTCAACCTGTCCTCTGTGTAAAACTGGGTGTGTACCAAGCACAAAGCTTGACTTGCCCAACCTGCTTTAGAGAGACCTCGCCTGTCCCCATTGCATCACAGGTGACAGTATTTCTCTTTGCTATGACATATAGTCTTATCATTATACTCATATATAAAATGTTGAAAATGAAAGCTAAGGGCTTAATGAAAACACTCCCCCTGTTTTAAGTATCTTAGGAGGAAACTCTGACCTCACAAGTATAGATATCAACGGTTTAGTTGGTCACTGGTGCTAGGAACATGGGAGATGGGGAAATAGGTACCTTTCATGGTTATTTTATTTTACTTATTTAAAAATATTTATTAAAACAAACTTTTAGAAACATGTGACGCAAGGTGGTTTACAGTCTACATGGAACCCATTGGCTACAGGAACTAGCCTTTGCTAGTTCCACAAATACCCCCATTAAGTATTCCCACGGCCACATTTCTATTACTGGTACTGGAGTTGTGCAATGGCTACAAATGTGAACTGGGTCCCCTGTTAATCTCCCTGCTGCCATGAATTAAGCAAGCAGCTTCATCTTCCCTTCATTCCATGATAAGAAGAATATTTACTGGATTGTCGGGATTATTGAGATGATGTATAAAGTGCTACACAAATGCTAAATATTATTATTCTTTGTCCATAACTACAAAGCCAACCAGCAGTGGTCATCAAGCTCCACAAAATAACAGAGAACAGGAAGGAAGGAAGGAAGGAAGGAAGGAAGGAAGGAAGGAAGGAAGGAAGGAAGGAAGGAAGGAAGGAAGGAAGGAAGGAAGGAAGGAAAATGACAGACAGTACTCATCTTACTGGGACCCCCCTGACAGCATATATACAACATGTGCTCTACCAACTGCACTGGCTCCAGATTGAGTACTGAATCAAGTTCAATGTTCTGGTTCTCACTTGTAAAGCCCTAAACGGTCTCTCTCCCCCATATATTTTAAAGCAACAACCTAGATCCTTATGAAATGTTGTTCCCAGTGTATGACTTTTTCCCCTACTGTACAAAACCTTAGAGCAATCTGCATCTTGGAAGAAAATCTGGAAAGGTCATCCACCCTCAAATATATTACATAGGATATCATAATACTGGCACAACAGGATCTTGTAGAAGTATCACACCAAACATAAAATGTGGCTAGGGTGTGTGTTTTGATGATGCAGGCTGCAGGCTCATGACTGTACTTCTTGAACAGCAGTCCCAAGGCCATAGATCCCAACATGTCAGGTATGGCCACTGCCGTCTTGCTGCGCTCATCCTCCCTAGGACTCTTTACAAGCAGAACGTGAATGGACAACAGTGATAATTGAGTGCCAAAAAAACAAATAAATTTGCCACTCACTGCATAATCAATGGGTTGATTAAAATCAACAAATGCAACAAATAGCTTCACAGAACTCGCAAAAGAGCAATCGCTATCACTTTGCCCAAACAAATCCATTCCCCCCCCCATTCCATTAGACATTTGTACAAAAGCTCACGTCTCTTTCAGGCACTCTAAAGTGGTTGAGAATTTATTTTCAAAGAACATGTAGCCTTATGCACCACCGACAGCGATTCAATCTAGACAAAACTGTAGTCAAAGCTAAACTGATTATATTATTGTAAACGAGAAAGAGTTAAACTTAAAATGAGAATAAAAAAAGAAGGCGACAACCTCCCCTTTCCCCTTATCACATTCCCCTCCGAGAATTTCCTCTTAGTCTCTTTTGACTCTTCTAAGAGATGTTATTTTCCCTTCCAGTACCAATTTTAGCAGTGATGGCCTAAAAGGTTCTGGTGCCCCAGGCGAGACTAGATTATAGGACTCCATATGAGGTCAACATAGGAGAGTCCTTACATGTGTTCACCAAGAAAATAAAAGCCGTAGGATTTCACAGCACTTCAAAGGAAAGATACCCAGCCAAGTCAATCCAATCCTATCCTGGTCTCTCAGGCAGCAAAACTGTTACTAGCCTTGATCCCATCCCATACACAGTTAGGAGCCTAAGACCATATTTGTGTCTAGAATCTCAGTCCCCTATTTGCTTTCATCTCATTTGTGTGCTGGAAAGGTTTTTTCTCCCATTTTTTTTTTACAAAGGCAGATGTGAAAAGTGTCTGATTTGAGGTTCTTCAGCAACATGCTGACCGAGTATCACTAAACTGCCACACTTACAAGAACTGTTCATAATGCCTTCTCTTAAAAAAAAAGGACAATTATGCTAAGCACACCTTTGAGAGTTCCAAGGCTTAACAACCCTTGTATGCATAATTTTCATATATACATGCATGTTTCATTACTCAAGTATAATTCAAAAGGTAGCACTGGCACAACTGTTTTTCCAGCAATACAGGCATGTATCCATGGATTTGTGCTAAGAATATGTGTAGCGTGTGTGGTTTTATTTGCACTGTCTGTTGGAGGAGATTCACAGTGCAATCCTAAGGCAGCCACTAGTCATTAGAGTGTTGGACTAGAATCTAGGAGAACCACTTTCAAATCTCCACTCAGCAGTTACAGCTACTCACTGCTACTAATGTCCCTACTGATGTCTGCACAAATTTCTCTTGTCAACTCTGTAAGTGGAGACCAAATCAAGAACATGACTTGGCAGGGACTTCCGGTTTAAGCATTTTGCCGCTCGGACGTGTCCCATCTCGCTCTGATGGAGACGTGCTGAGGCCTGGCTGACGGGAGGGGTACGTGTTCGTCCCAGACCCCCCTGGGGTCTCTGTAGGAGACCCCCAGCCTGGGGAGCTGAGGAGAGCCTCTTCCAAGGTGATGGCCAAGGAATTGAGGCTCACCTTCTTCCCCGAAAGGTACTGTCACCACGCAGCCAGTATGGCGCTCAGAGACGACTGCCGGAGCAAGCGATCATGATCAAACTTAAAATGCTTCCAAAAGATCTCCAAGGCTCCAAACTGTGAGTTAAACAAAGTTCAGGTGAAAAAAGTGAACTGAACCTTGGTAGTAATTGGAAGTGCCTAAGTTTGGAGCACTGGGGGAGAGGAATTCAAGCATCCCCCCCTCTTTTGAGTAAACTTTAAAAGCGGTTTTAAATTGGAAATAAGACTTTGAGCTAAAATAAATGCATAAGAAGTTAAATGAACACAAAAACTGCTAAAGTATACAAAACGGGACTAAATCGCATAACTTTTGTCTTGTTTTGGAAAACTTACTTCTTGTTGATATTATGGCTGGGAGAGGATGGAGGGCGCCAGAGAAAAAACTGGTAACTGGAAATAACATACCAACGACTCCCTCCCAGAACCAGGAAGTAACTATAGACTTCTCTTCACTGTTAGCAAATGCTCTGCACCCCCTAATGGATCAGATGATTAACCTCAACACTAAGCTGGACAATGTCCAAAAACAACTGAATCAAATGGATAAAAGAACCTCAGCAACTGAGAAAACATTGAAAAAGATGGAAAAACAGACTGAGAGCATTAACAAAAGAGTGGATGAAGCAGAGAAGGAAAGATCCTCCGATAAGATGCAACTAATACAGCTCCAGCTGGAAAAATCCATGTATGTTCTACATTTCCATGGGATCCCCGAAGAGAAGAATGAGGATTTAAAAGAACTTTTGGTGGTTGCCTTGACCCCATTAATGGATTATAAACAAGAAGATTTAATAAAAGAGATGGATGTGGTTTATAGGAGTTATCTGGACTTTATAAAGAAAAACAAACTCCCAGGGGAAACCTATCTAAAATTCACAAAACGATCTTCCAGAGAACTGGTGCTAAAGTCAACAATTGGAAAACCCTTAAAAATCAAGAATGAAGACATAAAATTTTTGAAAGACATCCCTTTCGAAGTTAGAAAATGGAGGAAACTCTACAGGATGCTTACTCTCACTCTGCAAAAAAAAAAGGGAATACCATACGGATGGCTATTCCCAGAAGGGCTGAGCTTCAATTACCAGGACAAAAAATATAAAATTGACTCTGTTCCAAAAGCGGAAAAAATTATGGATCAAATGTTCAATACAAAAAAGAAGCAGAAGAAAAAGAATTTAAAACCGGATGGGGAGGAGGAGGAAGAAGAAGAATCCTATTCACAGGATTGAACAAGCCAAAATTCTACATCATCAGAATCATCTGAATTGGAGAAAGGAGAGGCTGTCCCCAAACTCCAGAAAATGAAGCAACGCAAGAATAAAAGACTCTAGCACTAAAGGCTGTAATTTTGTTAAGCTATTAAATGTGTACTATTATAATTGAACCACAGGGGTCTTTTCCTAGAAAAAGAGCTGCAGGAGCTCATTAACATATGGTATGCTAATGAGCTACTAGGCTATTAGCATAATAGCTCATTAGCATATGCAACACCCCCTGAAAGGCGGTCCCTCAGGTATGCAGGACCCTGACCATGTAGGGCTTTAAAGACATGAAGGTTACCGTTGGGCCTGTTTATTACCCTACCTCGGATAGAATGTTTACTGTGGACTAAATTAACAAATGAATTGAAAAGAAGTACCAGAGGCTTTGGCCAAAAAAAAAGAAAAGAAAAGAAAAGAACATGACTTGGAAGAAGTGCTCTCTGACTGCCCAAGTGATTTATTTTATGTGCAAGATCCACCATTTAAAAATAGGTGATGAAAGGTATGTCTCTAGAAAGTACAAAGTCGTTGTTTTCTAAAACTCTCTTTCTTAGTGAAAACTTAAAGTGGTTGATAATCACCAAAGACAAATGCCACAAATCTTGAATATTCTTCAGAATGACCTGGTGACATCCTGAGAGGATTCTGAGGCTCCTCATGCTGCATCCATCTGCACTACCACACCCAGTACATAGATAGATTTTGCAAATGGATGCTGACAGGGTCCTTGGTAGTATGAAAGCCAACACTTGTGCTCCTGACCCATGCTCATCCTGGCTTTTAAAATTGATTAAAATTGTTAATGCCTCACTGACTGAAGGGACTCTGCCTAGATCTCTGAAGCAAGCAGTTATTAGACCTTTGCTTTAAAAACCTTCATTGGCTAAGCATGAGATGGCCAATGATAGGCTGGTCTCCAGTTTACTTTTTCTGGGGAAGGTGTCATCATGGCCAAGCAGCTCCAGTGATTCTTGGATGACACATCTGCCCTTGACTCATTTCAGTCTGGTTTCAGGCCAGGGTTTGGAACCCAAAAGGCTTTCATTGCACTTGTGGGTGATCTTCATTTAAAGTTGGACAGGGGACAGTCATCCCTGTTTATACTGTTAGTTCTATCAGCAGTCTTTGACACAGCCAACAATTCTATTTCCCAGCGCTTCCTTGTAGTGTAGATTGCAGGCATTTTTAGGGAGGGGGATAATTTTGAGTTTTATTCTGTGTGTAAATTGTGCTCTGTAATCTGCTTTGAGCCACAAGGAAAGGTGAGATTACACACACACACACACACACACACACTTAAAATAAATAAATAAAACAGCCGCCAAAGAGAGCCTGCATTTTAAAGAAAATGGGTCACTGATCATGTCCAAAGTGTGGCCCCCTATACAGTACATATGAATCCCTCCTCTCCTGTTGCACTTCTGCCAGGATCCCGTTCAAGAGAATGCACATTACCTGGGGCTGCTCAAGCATAGCTCCCAAAGAAAATGCTGGAATCTCCCAATCAGCAGTTCAGGAGGGATGCAAGAGAGAATCCACCCTTCTGCTCTCCTAAATATCTCATGATTGCAGGTTCTGTTTCCAAGTTATGGTCAAACAGGTTCTCCTGCTGGACCAGGCTGTGGAATTAGTATTATCAGAACCAATTTACATTTATGATTCTCCATCTAGGCATATCTGTGCAGAAGCCTTCCAGAGTTCTGACTGGATCGGGGTAACTTTTGTCTGCACATTCCGGACCTGAATGTTTGTGGTTTTCCAGTATCATATGTCAACCCTGGCATTTAATTCATTCAAAGATTCAGCGCATTAAAAAAAACTCATAATGTTATGGAACCAGTGTTCCCTTTAAGCTGAGTCAGTGTGAGCTAGTTCACAGTTTTTAAGCCTGCAGCTCACACGTTTTTGTCTTCGCTCAGGAAGGATGGCTCCAGAGCAAACTAATTTATGTAGCAGCCAAATCGCTCGCTCACAACTTTAATGCCAGTAGCTCACAAAGTAGAATTTTCGCTCACAAGACTCCACGGCTTAGAGGGAGCACTGCATGGAACTATTGCTGGTTAAAAAGACAGAGGGGAGAGAAAGTGGCATAGTATAGCCCAATCTCATCAGATCTCAAAAGCTAAGCAGGGTCAGTATTTGCATGGGGGATCACTAAGGAAGAGGCACGCAATGGCAAACCACCTCTGCTTCTCACTTGCCTTGAAAGCCTCTTGCTGAGATTGCTATCAGTCAGTTGCGACTTGATGGCACTTAATCATGATGTACGCAATCAACCAGAAGTAATAACAACAGTGACAACATCATTTAAAGCTCCCATTTAGATTACAAAAGTTTTTAAAGGGCATAACTGCACAAAGAAGCCCCTTTGATCAATCCTTACCAAGAAGCATCAAATGGTGTGCCCAGAGAAGATGGGTGCAGCACATATATAGAGATCAAAAGACTGCTATCCAGAACTTATTAGCTGGGAACTTAATGCTTTAAGTCTGTCATTGAGTTACACATATTGGCCAAGGGAAAAACCAAAATCAGTACAAAGAATAAGCCCTGGTCCATTTGCCCCATGTTGGCTGTCACAAATAACTTGACAGGGCTGTCCAGAGTTATGGATTGCCAACATCACAGTATATTTCAACTATCCCATATATTTCAACCAGACCTTGATAATAGACATAATGGGGTGGTTTCATATAAATGGCATCATGTCTGACCAGCTGCTTACAAGTGCTGTCCTGACACTTAAAAGAAGGATCCAACCTTTGCGTGTAAAAAAGCTGGGAATAAGGAAGGCCATTAATTTCCCATTCTCTTGTTCTTGCAGGCTGTAACTTGCTTGCAAACTCAGAAGGAAAAAATGAGGCAAGAATCAGTAACAATGCCTATTTGAAAATCTTGTCGTCCCCCCCCCCCATAGCTTGTAACTTTACAAACAATATCTCCATTGATAGGTTGCTGTGTCGCTTTTATACTTCCCCTGGTAAATTTTTGCTGCATATTTTTTCCCTTGTAAACAGTGTTAATATATGTTATAATTATAACTCTCTCAGGGTGTTTCCCCTAAGAACATACTTGAAGCATCTAATATTAGCTAAGGGAGAGCTGGAATAGGATGGATAGAAGTGTTCTGCACACCCTAGTCTGGAAGAGCATTGTTAGAATGCACAGTTCAGCAGAACCAGGGAAGTCTGCATTGAAAGCAAAGGCACTTCAGGCCACATTGTCGGGGGCAGACTGGGAAGTTTAGTTGGCCTAGAAGCAAGTTAAGCTGTGAGACCCAAGTGGCACTACAAGAGCCACTCAACGTAGACCTAGACAGGAGTGCCAATGGCACCTCCAGTGCTGCCAGGTGCTGGAGGCATGGGAAGAGACAACCAATTAATTGACATTAATAATTGTTAGTATTAATGGTTCTAAGCCCATAGACCCTTATGCTATGGTCAAGTTACTGGGGTTTGACTCTGTTTTCTCCTACCTGCCAGCACTCTTGCAGGACTGCAGCTCACTGGGAACCTTCTACACAAGTTAAATGGACAAGCTGGCCCTGCACACGGTATCTGTTCTGTATAAGTTTCACTGAAGTGAATGGGAGTGGAATATTGGCTATGGTTGGCTTTGCTCTGCAAATACATGTCACATTTCCCCTTTCCAGAGCCACCAGCAAGAACTCCCACATGTATCAGTAATGCCCATCTACTGCTTCATCCGTGTGTATTCACTCTTCTTTCATATTGCACAGTTCTGAGCTTTGTTTGATTTGACAACTGGCCCAAAGGGTAAATTGTATTTCATTTTCTCCGTCCCTGGATCTTCTATTTGCTTCTGCCTTCTCCTTCAACACTTCTGCCACAGTAGCATGGTAAACAGTTCAACTGCCTTGATGAAAAGTTATGCACACAAACATTAGAAACATAGAGTGATATATATGTGAAGAAAGCAGCAGATGGAAGCCTATCCAAAAGTCATCCTATGTGACCCAGAGCTCTGCTGCTGACCCAAATCAAAGCAGGTGTGTTCTTGTGGAGGTTCAGGGCTGGCGTCAGCATAGCACGAGATGGTGGGAAATTGGCATTCTCAAACCCTTGAGTGCTTGTGATATCCTGGAGGGGGAATATTGAGGGCAGTTGACTGTCAGTGAAGGGGGAGGGATAGAGAGATAGTGAAATTGTTCTCTTCATGCAACCATACTCTCCTAGAGGGGGAGATTTGAGTCAGGGGAAATTTCCTAGTTGTTTATAACCCCCACAATGCCTTTGCTGGCTGAAATGGCTATATATAATAAGCAACTATGTGTGGAAATTGTGTAGGCTTAGATGGTAGAAGTGCTTACCACTGTGCGAGGAAGGCTGCACCCCCCCCCCACACACACAATGAGCCATTGCTCATTTACAGCACATTTTCAAGCAATGGACTTAGAAGAGTGTAACTTTGCTCAAGACTGCACCCTGCCAAGCAATCGACATGGAGGTGTAAATAAAGTTGCCTGTTGGCTAGTGCTGAGTTAGGCTGGAGAGCAAAAGAGTTTGTCCAGACTTGAATTTGCCCCGGCCAGGTGACAACATCCCACCCCACGAAGTGTCTACGTTCCCATGCTGTTCCACTTGTCTGCCTGGCAGCCCACCGTTTCACAGCTAAGTTTTTATCTCCAAACAATTTGCTTGAGAGCCTACCTAGTGGTTAAGCCGGTGTATTTGGAACTGAATGCTAACCGCTTGAGTCTATGAAAGCCAAATTTCTTTTGAAACATTGTTGGAACTTGACAAAAATATCCAAGGGGTATAAATTATTCCTTTGGGGAACAATGTTAAGTCCCGCCGTCTTGCTGGAGCCACTGTGGTACAGCTGCATTTCTCAGAAAAAAGGAAGGGCTAGAGAGATGGGTGGGGCCTTAACAGCTGTCACTGGTACAGAAGAAAGTTGCCAGCACTGTAGAGAACAGGGCAGAAGAAGGCAAAGGGACAGTATATATATATCTTCTGAGGGGAACAGAAGATAGCACAGTTCACTTACAGAAATAGTAAAACAGATTCAGACTCCACAGGACTGGTACTGCACAGTTGTGAAAGGAAAACCCCACTTCAAACCAGTGTCAGTGCAATATCCTATATCCTGGAAGACCCCAGTTCAAATCAGAAGCAGTGTAGTTGTCAGAGTGTAAGACTAGGAATGAAGACATCAGGGTTCAAGTGTCCCCCCGCAGCTATGCAGCTCACGGGTATCCTCGCACCAGTCATTCTCTATCGAGCCTACCTGGCAGGACTCCTATGAGAATGAAAGGGAGAACTATATATGCTATGCTGAGTTCCTTGGGAGATGGTTAGGATAAAATCTTAATTAATCCAAATATAATCTTACTGAGTTGCTTTCAGAAAGCTAGTATGTCTCTGTGCCTTAGCTCATCACTGCCTTTTATATAGGGATAAGAGTAGTGGGTTGTGTGTACGCATAAAGTACCATCAAGTTGCAGCGGACTTATGGTGACCCCAGCAAGGGGCTTTTGAGGCAAGTGAGAAGCAGAAGATGTTGGCAGTGCCTTCCTCCGTAGGGTCTTCCTTGGAGGTCTCCCTTCCAAGTACCGACCCTGCTTAGCTTCTGAGATCTGATGAGATCGGGCTATAGCATGCTGCCTTCCCTTCAGAGAAGCACACAGGGATGCTTATTTATCTATTTATTTACTTCATGAATGGCACACCTTTCTCCCAACATTCTCCTGTCCTAGCAAGCTTCCGTGAGGATTCAGATCTGAGTCTCCCAGATCCTAGTTCAACATTCTACCTACTCCACCACTCTGGATCTTTTAAAAATTGCATTAAGATCACTACTGTGGAGGAAAAAAACATATTTAGAAATGTTTTAAAGATTTCTTTATGGTGTATATGAAATTGTTTGAGCACTTAGGGAAAATACTATGCAACAAAACCTTGGGGTTCCCAAGATGTATGACATACTGCAGCAAAAGCTTTCATGAACCAGAGGCTACTTCATCGTAGCATGAAGGGCATCCAGCTAATTGAACCATGAAACTTTGGACCATGAAAACTTATGTGCAGTACATTTGTTGTTTTCAAAAGTATTGCAAGACATTTTGTTGTCATTCTGACAGTTTTCCTTCCCTCTGCCATTTCTTAAGCCATGACCAAATGCCAGTTTCTCGCTTCTTCACCCTAATCTATGTCCAGTAAGTATCTTGCTAGACTTTCAGGACCATCCTGAACTGAGTTACACGATTAGAAGAGTGTACCTGCCTAAGATAGCACTGCAAAACACCCTTTTCACCCAATTTTGCACACATCATCACCTTCACCTGAACACCCAAGAGTGTGTTTTTACCTTTCCTTAAGATGTCATTTAGAGAAAACAACATTTTGTTTGGAGCACCTAATTGAGCAACAGTTTTCCAGTGGCATATATCCATTTACTGGTATTTGTGCCCACGGCAAGAAGCCATGACAATTCTATGCTCCCTGGGATGTATACAAAGGTTATAAATACAGGTGGAAAAAGTGGTACAACCATATTGGTCCATACAAAATACAAAAACAAGAATGAAACCCATGGAATACCATTTATTAGGACCAACCAAGTTGACACAAAACATAGACACAGATACCTAAGATACCTAGCTGCAAATGTGAGTGTGTTACATTACAATATATTCAAATGACTTGTGAAAAACAATCCAAGATTGTGAACTGAGTGCCTACATGTTTTAGGGTTTTTTTTTTTGTGTGATATGCCCACCTCCTTACTTGACATTACACTTAAAACTTTCATCTTATTTCTTTTGTTCTATCATTTATCTGCTACCTGTGATGGACTGCACTTTTGAGAAATTTAGAAGTTCTGTGTAAATAGATAAAGGACTGTGAAGGCTTACATCTTCACAGAGCCAGAGAGCCTTGAGTGACAGGCTATTCCAAGAGATCTGATTGGTTAGCATCAGCTGAGCACAGAAAGACTTCTGAATTGGATGCTGAGGAGAATTCAGTCTGATTTTAGCCCTAGCTGAGAAGAGTTGAATACGGACAGTTTTGGAATTCAGCCCTGACTGAGAGCAGTTTAAATATAGACAGGAGAACTGGGGAAAGTCGGCAAGGACAAGTGGGTAGTTAGATGGAGACTGCCATTCTGGCCAAAGAAAGGGGATAGGTCTTCTAGTGAGAGAAGAATTTCCCTATCCAGTCAAACAGGGAGTTAGTTCAGAAGAGTGCAGAAATACCTGATCTAGTGTGGTTAGAAACTGCCTATAGAGACCTTAAGAGTCACTTAAAAACTCAAGATGAGTACTGGTGTTTCAAGAGAAGGGTTTTGGGTATTGGAAAGAGTGTACCAGCCTTCTGGAAACCATAAGAGTAAAAGAATACTCAAAGAAAGTGTACTGGATTGTTTGGAAAACACTGGAACAAAAGCCTCTCAACATAAAGATTGTAAGTAACTCTGAATAGCTTAAGAAACTCTCATTAACTTGAAAGATAAGAACTGAAGTCTGCACTTGTACTGGTTTTACCTCAGAGTTTTCTATATACTTCAGAAATTTCAACTCCTGATTTCATCTGACCTTTCCCCTCTATATTGAATAAAATATTTAGTTAATCTTGAATTTTAAAACATTTCAAGTGACATTTTCAGTGGTTTAAGTTAAAGGGTGATCCGGTATCCGACCCTTCCCTCAGGTTCCTGGGCTGAGCCAGCAGTAAAATATCATACTGACACAGGGTGGGACAGCCAAAGTTCTTCAGGAAAGAAGAAAACAGACCACTAGGGCTCCTCAGTTAGAAAGGGAAAGAAAAACGGAGGGAAAATCTTGCCTCTGAAGGAGGAAAGTGGATTGGCCTGTCATACCACCATTTAACCAGAGGCCCTCAAAGTGGCTACCAATGAGTAACTTTACATTTTAAGAAATCAGTACTGGGGAATGGTGATGTCATTCTGTAACTGTGAGATTGTGTGACACACAAGGCAACATTCCACTGCATTTTGCAGACTGCTAGCCCTTGTGGGTGGTGCTCCTATCATTCCACAGGATGAAGGATATTTTGAAAGCTGTCAGGAGGACAGGATGACACTCTCAGTTGTCCTGAGTATTACCAACAGTTCATTTTTTCTTCAGCCTTGGACAATATTATTATGATTATTATGATTGTTGTTGTTGTTGTTTCCATAGGTGATTCCTTGTACTGCACTTGAGCTACTTTAGGAATGGGATTAAGTCAAAGAGCTGCAGCAAAGAGCTCGCGGGGAGGGCGGGATAGAAATGTGAGAAATAAATAAAAATAAATAAACATAACAAAATAACAGCAGCTTTGTAATGAGAGTGAAATACTTTCACTGATGGAAGACAGGAAAGGTGGGGGGGGATAGGGCATTTCTCA
Organism: Gekko japonicus; assembly: GCF_001447785.1. Classification (NCBI taxonomy): domain Eukaryota; kingdom Metazoa; phylum Chordata; class Lepidosauria; order Squamata; family Gekkonidae; genus Gekko; species Gekko japonicus. The sequence goes on along the minus strand of NW_015165837.1, from coordinate 594,238 downwards.
GCTCTTCCTCAGGAATGGGAACCATGGAAAAGTGGGTGATGTCTTATCCACTCTACATTCTTTTCAACTGAATGAGAATTCAGATACACATCCAAGAATGCATCAGGGACTGTGAATTTGGGAGTGCATTCAAAGGTGAATTCCATTGTCTCAAGATATTATTTATTTTCTTAATTTATACTCTATCTTTCTCAACATTGCGGACCCAAAGTGGCTTACCTCTTCTCCATTTTGATGAGTCTCATGGAGCCTTTAAAGATTGCGGACATGGTTCCATTATGCCTTGGGTGAGTAGACTCTTCCTGAATAATTTTCTCCTTCTCTGATAACAGCTGCTCAAAATCATATTTGTAAGAAAGGGCTTGCAGATTCCAGAAGCCTCTGAATTCTGTCCCCTTTGTCATCACAGCCGTGGTCCTTATCAGTTAATTGGAGTCACTCTCCTATTCCAGACAAGCTTTTCATTATTTTGAAAACTAGTTGTAACTCTTGGAGAAAGGATTCCCACCATAAGAAAAATGGATGTCCTTCAGGAAATGGCTCCTTTCTTCACACTAAATAAACCACCCTCACTTTCATTACTATTATAGTCATGCAAAAATACCCTTTAGAGAAAAGAAACCCTGGAATTGCTGAAGCCAACAAGGCCTGCAAAAGCAGCAGCACCGACAACCAGATAAATGTCTTCCAATATTAGATTTCAACCCAGCCATCCAGTGCATAAAACTAGAGTGCGTCCAGTGTGCCTCTTTAAAGGACAACCCAAGATATGAGGCAGTGTCAGAACAACATGATCTCTCAGCAGTTGCTGTGGCTCCATTGTGACCCTGTGGAAGCATATTTGTGGTCAAGTTTCATTCTGCTTCACCATCTAAAATTAACTTCAAAGTGACTTGGCCCCAGTTCCTTAAAGATCATGCTTTGTGCTCATAAAATTAGGAAAAAAAGGCCCAAGAAAATGACGAGACACATTCATGTTTCCCAAAGGAAGGCACAGTATCTGCATCAGCAAACATCATTTTAAACGTTCCCTGATGGATCATGTATCACCCCTGAGCTACAAGAGCAGTGAGTGTATGTGTTCAAGAGAAACATAAACACAAGTATACAATGAAATCTGCAGGCAGAAAGCCTCATGTTACATGCAAGCCTCTGTGTTAGTTTTCTGTTCCACATGGAAAGAACTGTATTGTTTCATGATCCCCATGAGAAATTCACAAGTTGTTCCAGAGGAGTTCTCCAGGGTCAATTTCTTTTAAAGGAGAGAGAGCAGCAGAGTTTTATATGGCATGTCATATTTATCTATTTGCTGTCTCCCTTCCATGTGCACAGATATGAAACCTGAGGAATGGGGAAAGGGCACAGCAGGAATGGGGAGGATATCCACCAATAACAGATTTACTTACTTTCAAACCTCATTTACGCCCATTTTTCTCTAGCTCTAGAACCTCATCCTAAGTACTCAGAAGATACAACACTACTCTCCCAGGATGTCTTCCCTTATCCAGTGAGGAACTTGCTGATGGTAGGTACAATAGGGAGAGCAGTGACAATTACCCCAGCAACATGGAGCTAATAAGAGTGAGTGATGCTCCAAACAACCAAGAGCCGGTGAGAGCTATGAAACAGGGTTAAGAACCAGCAGTTGTGTTTATCAGCTGGAAGTTGTGTTTTGTCAGCCAGAAATTTGATTTTGGGAGTTGGGGATTGCAAGTTGTAAGGGGGAAATGAGAGTTCAGTGAAAGGATTAGCTTAACAAGAAAGTGGTTTTAAGGAAAGTATAAGGATCAGATCATTTATTTGTCTTTTTACAATATCCTGGCAATCCCAGTCTCGTTAGATCTTGGAAGCTAAGCAAGGTCACCCCTGGCAAGTATTTGGATGTGAGACCACCAAGGAATATCAGGGTCATGACACGGAGCCAGGCAATGGCAAACCACCTTTGGCATCTATTGCTTAAAAATTGACACCCACAATCTCCATGTTAAACATTAATATTTAATTCCATTTGTGTTTTATTTAATATTGTTCTTATTCTTGTTTAAAATAAAACCATCTTGTCCCAGTCAGTTTATCTCACAATAGTCACTCACTAAGCTGGGTGGAGGTTTTTATATCCAAGTCAAAATTTGTATTTCCTTGAACAATTATTCCTGCTCAGAACCCTGGTACAGAGACAAAAGGGGAAAGTGACAGAAAACCCTGTAGTGGTGGTCTAACCCCAGGAAATTGTCACAGCAGGGCTGTTAAGTTGCAGACTCTTCTTTAAAGGAGATTTGGGGGCTTATTCACAGGGTGGTCTCAGAGCTATCATGTAGCTCCTACATTGGATGACTTCTTCAAAACTCTATGCATGCTTGCTTGGAGCAATTTCTACACATGCAAACTGGAGATGGAACACAATAATCTAGCACTAATATCTGAGATATTAGTATCAGATAATATCTGAGCCTCAGGCCAGACATCCTGGAATGTGAAGTTAAATGGGCCAGGCGCCAACTACAATGTGTGTGTAATTAAAATACTGTATTTATTTATTTATATTTATTTATTATTTGTATTTCTATCCCGCCCTCCCCGTAGGTTCAGGGCGGCTTACAGGTCATATTGCCAAGTCATAACATAACATAAAACAATACATACATTAAAATTTTTAAAACCAGTTATAATCATAGAAAAATATATTCAGGATCTCTGTATGTTGTCTTCCCTATCCCCCATGAGTATTGGAAGTAGTGACAGACTTCACATTCCTGGGATCCCAGGTCACTGCAGACTGTGACAGCAGTCATGAAATTAAAAGACGCCTGCTCCTTGGGAGGAAAGCGATGGGGAACCTAAACAGCATGATAAAAAGTAGAGACATCACCCTGCCAACAAAAGTCCTCATGGTCAAAGCAATGGTATTCCCAGTAGTCATGTATGGCTGCGAGAGTTGGACTATAAGGAAGGCCGAGCGCCGAAGAATAGATTCTTTTGAACTATGGTGCTGGAGAAGACTCTTGAGAGTACCTTTGACTGCAAGAAGAACAAATCAGTCAATCCAAAAAGAAATCAACCCTGACTGTTCCCTGGAAGGCCAGATAATGAAACTGAAGCTCAAAGACTTTGGCCACCAAATGAGAAGGGAGCACTCACTGGAGAAGTCCCTGATGCTGGGAAAGATTGAAGGTCAAAGAAGATGGGGACAGCAAAGGATGAGATGGTTAGACAGTGTCATCAATGCAACGAACATGAAATTGAGCCAACTTCAGAGGATGGCGGAAGACAGGAGGGCCTGGCGTGATCTGGTCCATGGGGTTGTGAAGAGTCGGATTCGACTCTGTGCGACTGAACAACAACAAAATATCTGAAATACAGTCCACATGTAGGATATAATTTTCCAGAGCCTCATGATTGTAACTACAGACATGCACAGACACATTTCCTAGTGGTAAGGAAGCACTGCCATCAGTACCACTATCCAGTGAGGCCCTGGTCTATGGACCACAGAGTTTAGGATGCTGGGGAACCTGGCAATACTACTGGGAAAGGAGGAGGAATAAAAACTCATTCCAGTCTCTGCCTTTCTGGGATTTCCTCAGAGATGCCCATTTAAACATGTTATCGACGAAAAGGCAAGTTGAGCAGTCACCACCCAACTGGCCTATGAGCAGGCAGCCCTCCAAAGGAACAGCAGCTCCTCTGGAGCCTCAGTCTCCGAAACACTTGCTACTGCTTTCTATCTTTATGGAAAATGTGTACAAAAAGTCCCTTTCAGAGCTCTCCTTTCCTCTTCCAAACAAGGGGGAAGAACACATTCCAGAAGCTTGCTCTTGCCTATTTCCTTCAAACTATTCAAAAGCTAGAGGCAGGGAGTCTGCCGTTGCTGTTTTTTTGCACACCAAAAGGTTTGCAACAATATTTTGTGCATTTCTGGCTCTGCAATATCAGTTCACAACACATGATACACAATGGCAACTGCCTGGCAACCAGGACAAGGGTTGTGGGGGCAGAATCCTAGGGAAATTTTTTTAAAGAAAAATGAGACCTTTGTCTACTTACAGGAAGTTTGTACCATAGAGGTCCTGGCACTTCTTACCATAGTTCTTACCAAAAGTTCTACCATAGAGTTTCCAGTGATGCCTACAGTTACTTTGCTGTTTGTGGGTAGCTCTAGGAGTCACCACAAATTCAATGACCGATTTCCCACAAGCGCTGCTCCACGCTTGCTCTTCCCTTTTGCCCCGATGGTACGTGTCATTTTCACACAAGCTGCTGTGCTGCTGTGTTTTGCCCCACAGCTTTGCATGATTTCCCCCTGCGTCTACTCAATCCTGTTTTTTGCGAGCACGGAGCAGCGCTTGTGGGAAATCAGCCTATGGTTCCCTCGCTGGTTGCTGCTATGTTACTGCATGTTTGGGACAGAACCCCCACTGGGGCTGTGGCAGCCCTACAGGAAGGATGGTAGCATGAGAAGAAGCAGAGTGACAAGCCAAGGGCATATAATGGCACAAGGAGGGCAAGGCATCTGGTTGTAGGCTGTTTAGATAGGGAATGTGTGTAGTTTTAATATTAATTACAGTAATTAGAAAACACTCCATTTTTGTAATTATTGTAATTAATAATGAAAGAAACATACACATCTAGTTATCATAGAGTTATAACAGTGTAATCCTAAGGAGAGTTATACTCTTTAAAGCCCACTGAATGGTGTAACTTCGCTTACTATTACACTCTCAATTGTCAGCTCCTCACTCAACTCTCACCATGAGCTGTGAACTCACCATGAGCCAGTTTGGTGTAGTGGTTAGGAGTGCAGGCTCTATTCTGGGAGAACCAGGTTTGATTCCCCACTCCTCCACATGCAGCTGCTGGTGTGACCTTGGGTCAGTCAAAAGTTCTATCAGAGCTGTTCTCTCAAGAACAGTTCTTTAAAGAGCTCTCTCAGCTCCATCTAACTCACAGGGTGTCTGTTGTGGGAAGGGAAAGGAGATTGTAAGCCACTCTGAAACTGATTCCCCACAAGCAGCTGTGCTGCCCTCACTCTTCTGTTTCCCCCACTTGCATTGGTCAATTTCACACTATTCACACTATTTGCTGTGCTGCTGCATTTTGACCTGCAGCTCCGTCCGATTTCCCCCATGTTTTCTTGATCCTTGTTTTTTGAGATCAAGAAGACGTGGGGGAATTGGGGGGAGCTGTGGGTCAAAATACGGCCATGATGCGAATAGTGTGAAATTGACCAATGCAAGCAGGGGAAACAGAAGAGCGAGGGCGGCACAGCTGCTTGTGGGGAATCGGTCTGAGAGTCCTTTGGGTAGTGAAGGGCAGGGTATAAATCCAATCTCTCTTTCTTCTTCTTCTTCTCACTAGGTGTCCTCAGACAAAAAGCCCACAAGTACTTGACAGCCTCAATCTCCATTCCACCCTACTGACAACATGGGGAGGATAATGCTACCTTGCAAGCTTTGTGTAGAAAGTCCAGAGATCATGTATGCTATTAATATTATTAAAATTGTATTATTAACAGCATGTTTATAAACATGGATCCTCTGCCTTCAAAACTAATGGGCGAGGCAGGATGGACTTCTCAGCCCTGAAAACTGAGTTATTCTTTGCTTGGAAGCATTTGTGACATATGTAGGCTCACTGCATGTTGCTTATTTATTAACGATATGTTTAAGAAATACTGACTGAACAGGAAAAAAGTGGTTCTTTACTTTACAAGGACTGTTTTTGAATAGAGAACTGTTTAATTGTAATGCCTAATTCTGTTAATGTCTCACGATAACATTCCTTATTTTGGAACTCTTCTGGAGGCAGCCCAATGATTTGGGGACTTTAGCTTTGTTCTAGGGATTTCATGGGCTTATGCATTCTTAAGAGCTAAATCGTGCATTTCAAATGGCATGTTTTTTGTTCCCTCTGCCCACAACAGTCTGCATGTTGCAGGCAACTGAACTGTGCATGAAGTCCCCATTAGGTAGGTTTTGGTATCGTTTACAGAACTTTGCCTATCCACATTCCCTAGCTGCTAGGGCAGCTTTTTCTCTGAAGGTATTTTGTGGGACATTCCGATTAGGAGGAGAATAAACGACAGCCATGCAGTCTTGTTAGGATGTAACCGAAATAGCAATTTCACTCCCAGCACCAATGTTTCCTGTCAGACCACACAGGTAGAGGCCACAGAGGGTGGTGAAAAGCCCAGTTTATGAACAGGCAAGGAAGGAGGAAAGGAGGTCTGGTGTCTGCTCCTGCCATTCTTCCCCCCCAGAGTACTTCAGCATTAGAAAACCAATTTGAACAGTCTGGCAGTAGAGATAAATTAGCTCTGTTCACAAAAGCAATAACATACCTCTCCTTGTTTCTCTCTAGCCTTGCACAGTCCCAGTTTGACAAGGCGGGATTGCTCTGCATTATATTTAGTGCAACCCTATTCAGCAGTCCCTATTCTAATATAAATCCATATTCCAACCAACCCAATTCCAGTCTAAGCCTACTGAAGCCAATGAGCTGAAGTATTACTGAAGAAATTTGCTATAGGATGGCACTGCTGAAGCATTTGGCCTCACAAGGAAAGAGGGGATTAAGGCACCCCTATACCAGTTTGGTGTAGTAGCTAGGAGCACAGACTCCAATCTGGGAGAACTGGATTTGATTCCCCATTTCTCCACATGCAGCTGCTGGTCTGACCTTGGGTCAGCCGCAAGCTCTTTTAGAGCTGTTTTCTCAAGAGCAGTTCTCAAAAGAGCTCTTCAGCTCCACCTACCTCACAGGGTGTCTGTTCCGGGGAGGGGAAGGGAAAGGAGATTGTAAGCTGCTCTGAGACTCCTTCGGGTGGTGAAAGGCAGGGTATAAATCCAGTCTCTTCTTCTGTGGCT
>NW_015165837.1:585931-587363 GCF_001447785.1 Gekko japonicus | reverse complement strand
ACACCACCCCCCCCCCCCCCGGTGGTGACAGGGGTCACCTGGTTTCAGAAGCTTCTCTCCACTGCTGGCCAGCTGCCTGGTGGGGAGGTATTACCCCCCCCCCAAACAGGCAAGAAGCTGGAAATAAATGCAACCTACCTATGTCACCCGGAAGTGATGTAGGCATGTTAGTGACATCAGGGGGCGATGCTCTGATTCTTGGGCAAAACTCTATGACAGAAGCTAATTCCACCATAGAGGTTTTGCCCACAAACCAGAGCATTACCCCTAGTGTCCCTGACATGCTACATCACTTCTGGGTGACGTAGGCATGGCATGTTTACTTCCAGCTTCTTCCCTCTCCACTCCCAGTCAGTTCACTCCCAGTGCCCACCAGCTGGTCTGACAAACCTGACAACCAAAGTTCCCTCCAAGCTGTGCTAGGGGGTGCTGGTGCACAAACTTTTAGCTGGCAGCTCAGTGATTTTTGCATCAGCTTACAAGTGAACTGAGAAGGGGCACCTCCTTCTGAGTCCCATGGAATTGGACCCCCAGTCCAATCTTTTTTAAACTTGGGGTTTTTTTCTGAGGAGAGACACCAGCAACTCTGCTGCAAATTTGGTGCCTCTATCTGAAAAAAACAGTCCCCCAGAGCCCCAGATATCTTTGGATTGGGCCCATCTCTCCCTTATTATAATTGAATAGCAACGTTCTATATTGCAACGTTCTAAATTTGGCCCCTTTAGTGTTAGGCCGGTGGGACTGCCACTTACCATATCTGCCGACCAATAAGAAGCCGAAGCCCGGTCCCGCCCACACCACCACTGCTGCGAGTCCACTGGGCATCCCGCCCAGCGTTTCAAGGTCTTTTGCATGTGGAAGCTGATTTGACTTCACTCCATTCCACACCTCAAACCCCCCCCCCCCCGCAAGGCAGTTGGAATTTTCAGTTGCATATGGGAACTGCTGTATTCTGAGGTAACATATGTCCTCACTTAAAAGCTGCCTGGGGGATTATGGACTATTCACACACTTTCAACCTTAACCTACCTCATAGGGTAGTTGTGCGGATCATATGGGGGAGAGGAGAATGATGTCAGCTGCTTTGGTTCCCACTGCAGGGAAAGACTGCCCTTTCCCTAGCCAGAGGCTGTGGGGGGGGTTGTAAAACTTAAGACAGACAGGCAGATAAAGGTTGGCTGATGGTTGCGTGGAAAGGACATAGGGTTGCCAACTCCAGGTTGGAAACTTCTAGGATATTTTAGGGATGAAGCCTGCTGAGGGTGGGGTCTGAGGAGGAGGAGGAAGAGGGGGACCTGAGACAGATACAATGCCATACTGCCCACACTCCAGACAAGCTGTTGCCAGTCTCCAGGTGACAGCTGGAGAGCTCTTAAAGCTTTGGTGCTAATTCAAACTGTTGCAATTTATCGACAGAGTAGTGTTTTGGAAA
>NW_015165837.1:556455-585763 GCF_001447785.1 Gekko japonicus | reverse complement strand
CCCCTCCGCCCAATGCTGCCCTCTACAGAATCCACCCCCCAAACCTCCAGGTATTTCCCTCCTTAGAGCTGGCAACCCTACTTTCCCCTCAGTGCCTGTTGGTAGGCAGCTAAGCTTGGTCCTGTCACCTACTTTGGCCTTTGGGAGAAAACACATTGGGGCCAGTCCTGATAGGGTTGCCAACTCCAGATGGGAAATTCCTGGAGATTTGAGGGATGGAGCCTGAAGAGGGTGAGGTTTGAGAAGGTGTGGAACCTCAGACAGGTACAATGCCATAGACTCCACCCACCAAACCAATCAGTCCCACATAGGAAACCATTGTTGCCAATCTCCAGGTGAGGGCTGGAGAGCACTCAGAATTACAACTGCTCTGCAGAAGGGAGGGCAGAAGTCAGCTGAAGTCAAAGGGGCAGATAATGGTAGGTTGATGGTTAGCTGGGAAGGAGATGGGGTTGCCAACTCCACCCTCCAAACCAGCCATTTTGTCCTGGGTAACTATTGCTGCCAATCTCCAGGTGAGGGCTACAGATCACTCACAATTACAACTGCTCTTCAGGTAGCAGAGATCAGTTCCTCTGGAGAAAACAGTGGATTCTGTCATTATACCCTGCTGAGGTCACCACAGCAAATTGACACTGTTTGCCCAAAGCCAGAGCACTCCCCCAGAGCCTCTTTCTAGATCTCGTTGTATGGCTTTTACAACGAGCTTTACTGCTAGTGGACTATAATTGTCACCACAAGCTATAATGGAGCTGGAAAAAAAAATCTTTTGCACACCCCTATTATGCTTTTCAGTATGATTTGTAAGCTGCCTGGAGTCACTGGGAAAAGTGGAATATAAATATTTGAATAAATAAATAGTTTGGCCAGGTTGATAACATTTAAGTAACTTACTGTTAGGTTAGGTAGGGTTCTAACAGCGATTGTTCCACCTCTGTAATGCTGGTTGTCATATTTCACTAAAAAACCCAAAGTAGACTGCAAGAGTCCCCCTCTCCCAGTGCTAGTATGTTTTCTAAAGCTCAGCACAAGGTGACGGTCCAAGGCCAGGTCTACCAATATAGTGGAAAGGATAGGGTAGACCTGTTCTCCAGAGGCCAGGTCTACCAATATAGTGGAAAGGGGAGGCAGACCTGCTCTCTGGAGGCCAGATTACAGGAAAACATTTTCTATAATGAAATTTGATTTGATTCTGTTTTCTCTTATAATCTTTAAATTATTCTTTAAATATAGTTTTAAATATAGTTTAAAACAATTCATTCTGAGATTTTTACAAGGTTATGGAAATAATCTTTAAAAAACTAATTTACACAAAAGTCAAATGTGAACTCACTCACGACTTTAATGCTACTAGCTTTTTCACTCACAAGGTAGAATTTTTGCTCACAACACTATGGAGTTTAGAGGGAACGTTGCTGGCAACCCTACCTGGGTTGCTTTAACTCCATCGGGAAAATAAGAGTCACAACCAGTGTTCCCTGTATGGCCGGGCCTTCACGATTGTTACCGACCACAAACTACGCTTGGGCCTGCTCACTCTGGACCGCCAGACCCCCCAGATTTTGTCTCCCTGGGTTCTGTGATGGTCCATCTTCCTTGTGGGCTACCACTACTATCTGATCCACTGCTCCGGTAAGGCGAAGGGCCACGCAGAGGCCCTGAGCCACCTCCTGATGCCTTTCTCTGACCCCGACCCCACCCTGGTGCACCACATCGTCTTGCTGGAGGACCTGCCCAATCACCTGGTTCAGGTGGGGAAGGTGTCGCACCACATGGCCTGGGATCACATTCTCTCCCAGGTCCTGGACTGGGTGGGGAGGGGGGGGCCTGCCGGCCCAGTGGGACTTGAGTTCTCGGCATTCTTGGGCTGCCACGAATCACGATGAGTTGTCCTCCCACAAAGGGTGGTTGTTGTGGGGAAGCCGGGTGGTGATACCGGAGCTATGTATGGTGGCTGGGGTTGGACAGTGAGGTTGAGGATACTGTAAAGCGCTGCCAGAAATGTCAAGAGTCACGGTCCGAGCCCCCAAAAGCACCAGTGCGACCATGGGAGTCGTCCCGCAAGCCGTGGGCAAGACTACATTTGGACTTTGCTGGGCCCTTCCAGGGACAGATCTTCTGTATATTAGTCAATGCTTACAGAAGTAGCTGGAGGTGACACCGGTCCCGTCAACCTCGTCCCAGTCAGCCACCCACGTGATGTGGTGGATCTTTAGCTCCCACGGCATACCTGACTCTTTGGTAGCTGACAATGACACAGTCTTTACCTCCATGGAGTTTCAGGAGTTCATCCAATATTATGGTGTACAGCACATACGCTCCGCTCCCTTTCATCCAGCAACCAACGGCCAGGTGAAGTGCATGGTCCGGACTATGAAAGAGGTGCTGTGCCGCATGGACTGGGGGGACTGGGACTACAAGCTGGCTGTCTTCCTATTCGGCCAGTGCATGACCCCTCATTCCACCACCGGCCGCAGTCCAGCAGAGTTGCTCATGGGATGCCGCCTGATGACCCGGCTGGACTGCCTCCATCCAGACCAAGTGCCAGAACACAGTGCAAGCTCCAAAGACCAGGAGGCCCCACAAGGGTTCTTCCTGGAGGAACCCGTGTACATCAGGAACTACAGCCGGGGTCCCACCTGGGTTCTGGCAAGAGTCGTCCAGGTGACCGGGCCCCTCTCATATGAAGTGACGATGGCCAGCTGTGGAGGTGGCACATTGATCAACTGCACCACTGCGTTCTACCCACGGCCCCAGAAGTATCAGATGATGATGACCCTTCTCTCGGGGAACCAAATGCTACCAATCCACCTCATCCAGGGGCAAGCACTCTACCCGGAAGGGAGAACAGTGGCAATGTGGAACCAACAGGCAACCCGGAGTCCAGCAGCACACCAGCCCCGGCAGTGACCCCCGCGGCGGAGGTTCCTTCCCCGGAGCCGACAAGAATGATGCCAGGGAGCCCAGCCCCAGATGTCCACCGTTCCACGAGGGAGCGAAGGCATCCCACGTACCTCAAAGACTATGTCAGCTAGGGGTAATCTGGACATAGGGGGGAGGGGGGTTGTGTACCCAGAGAAACCGCACATGCCATCGGGTTCGCACATGGCCATGTGAATGGCCCAAGCTTCGCTTCCAGAGATAATAGCCTGAACGGATCCTAGGGCACACCTATCGGATGGCTAGGATCTGAGAATTGACCTATGGGACTTGGGTGCACTGTAAATCTCCTATCACAGGTGTGGGTGGAAGTTTGGGTGTGGTTTGATATGTGGATATAAGCCGGCCTCTGGCCCGGCTACTCCATCTCAAGTTCTCCTATGTACGAATAAAGTATGAGCTGAAATCACTTTGCTATGCCTCAGTCTCAGTACTGTATAGGAAGGATGGCTCCAGAGCAAACTAATTTATGCAGTAGCCAAATCACTCGCTCACAACTTTAATGCTAGTAGCTCACAAAGTAGAATTTTTGCTCACCAGACTCCACAACTTAGAGGGAGCATTGGTCACAACATGTGTGCCCGTCTACTTTTTCTTCCAGTGCAGTCTGGAGAAGCATTTCTGACCGGAGAAACAGCATGAGAGGGAAAAGTTAGTCTTCCTCTTCCAGAGGATTCCTGTCCAGTTTTAGACCCACCCCACAGCTGCTTTTTAAGGCATGACTACACTGGAATTCCATGAAACTCCAGTGACTTCTGTACTCCTGCTCCTAGTAAAAGCCCCCTTGAAATCAAATGGGACTTGCTTCCCAAGTACCCCTGTTTAGGATTGCTCACAAAGTCTCTTATGGTACAATCTTAATCAAATCTTAAGCATTGAAGCCAATAGGCTTAGAAGGTGTAAGTCTACTTAGGATGGGATTGTTCTCTTAGTGAAGCACATAGAACATTTAGGATATGTTTTATTTCCAAAAACTGAAACTTTATGGAGAGGCTATGACTATGCCACATCTCATAGGCTTGAAATATTGATCTGGCAATCCCTACTGCAGCGTCCAAGTCCTGTCAAAAGCTGCAACGAGAGTCTTCATGGAAAAAGAAGAGAAGATAATAGAGGAGAGAACAGCACATAATGCACTTTCAACATGAACATTAATTAGTTTCTCAGGGTGTCTACTAATTCTGTTGTAATAATGAATTAATGAATCATTTAAGACGAATTATTACCGTCTTCTCAGCGCGTGGAGGGGGATGCCAAAGAGCCAATTAGGCCTGTAGTGGCAGCAAGAGTGTCGTGATGATCTGCTGCCATTAATTGAAGCTTTTGCTAGAAACCTCAGAGTTCGGGGGACTGGGAGAGATGTGAAAGCCATCTGTTACACTGCCCTTCCTATGCCAAAGAAAGATCGTCCACCCTCCAACTCCCCAAGGAGAATGGTTAGGGGGACATGCAGTACAAATAGGAAGGACCAAGCTGGACAGTACTGGAGACACTTGTAGGAGAGAGTGTGTAACAAAATTATTAGTCAGAAATATAAACTACGGGGATTACTACTTGCCATTATTTCGATCCTCATAAATACTGTTCATTTGTTCTGAATTTAATCTTTTATTTTTTTAAATGTTTTATTTATTTATATCCCACAATTCTCCACAATGTGGACCCAAAACAGCTTAGAATATTGCTCTCTCCTACTCGACTTTATGCTCATAACAACAATCCTGTGAAGTATGTGAGACTGAGAGAGAATGACTGGCCCCGGATCCCACCAAAGAGCTTCTATGACACAACAGAGATTCAAAGCTGAGTCCCCTCGATCCAAACCCATAACTCTAACCACTACACTACATTGAATTGGGCCACTGCAGACAAATTCATTTCTGCACTCAAATCCCAGGATCAGTCAAAAAGATATTTCTGTACATTGTTGAATTTGGGGAACGGAGTGTGTTCAGTCAGAACATCCATACAATACAAGCAGATTAAATTTCCATCCTATTCATACATTGAAAGGGCTGATCAGCTAAGATTGAGCACAAGAGCCAGATTCTTACTTGGGGGAAGTGTTCCAGAAAGAAAGATGTACCACCTTTTCCTAAGCCATTTCCCATGCTTCAGATTGTGTGCTATAATGCCCAACTTTCAAACATTTCACACATTAAAAAAACATACACATCCCACAAAGGGCTGGTGGAGTGTAAGAAATGACAGCCATGAAAATTGTCATATAAATTTGTCCACAGTACCAAAGTGGAATGGGTGAAAATAGCATCTAACCTAAAAAAGTACTCTAATATGTCTCTAATGTGCCTTGCTACAGAGTTATAGCAAAGACTAGGGGTGTGCAATTTGGCTCTACCAGAGCGGGGGGGGGGGGAGCTGGAAAATACCTTATCAGTATTTATTGGCTATTCTTTCAGCCAGGTATAGAGGGTGGATATATTTTCAACTATTGAGCATAGCCAATCCCAGATAATCCAAAAATCAAGATAATCTGGGAAAACAGGATATCCACAGTTAAACAGTATTTAAAGAGAGTGTACTCCCTTGAAAGGAGCTGCGGTGGCTCAGGTGGTTAAGACGCTGAACTGCAGGCTGTGGAAGGACAGTAGTTCAGCAGTTCGAGACCCGGGTGCTGTGTGATGGAGTGAGCTTCCATCTCTAGTTCCAGCTCCTGCCAACCTAGCCATTCAGAAGCAAGAAATTGCAAGTAAATAAATAGGTACCACTTCGGTGGGAAGGTAACAGCGTTCCGTGCGCTTAGCCATGTTCCGTGTTTAGTCATGCCGGCCACATGACCATGGAAACGTCTTCAGACAGCACTGGCTCTTCGGCTTTGAAATGGAGATGAGCACCGCAACCCTAGAGTCGGATTCGACTGGCTTTCAAGCAAGGGAACCTTTACCTTTACTCCCTTGAAACACTATTCCGATTGAAGCTAAAGCTTCACAAATGAATTTAAAGGAAATCCAACACCTTTAAATGCCTTTGGCTGACTCCAAATACCATATCAGAATTCAGGTTTTTTCAGGAATCCTGAATTTTTGGAGATCCAACATATCCGAATTAGAAAAATCCCAATTTTTTGTGTGTGCATGCCCCTAGCCAAGCCTTCCATGCAGAGGGGCTCATCTCCTCACATAGTTTATACCAGTGGTCATTTCACAGAAAAAGCGGCTGTTGAGCTCATTAGCATAAATCATTAGCATAACTTATTTGCATATGCCACGCCCCCAACATCACCGGAAGTGTGTCAGAAGGCAACACCTACTGCTCAGGCTCCACCCCAAAAATCTCCAGGTATTTCCCAACTCAGATTCAAACCTGGATCTCCCAAATCCTTGTCTGGAACACTAACCACTATACAACACTTCATGGGGCAGCGGCTGGTGAGCAGTAGCAAGCAGCTGGGCCTGCATAAGTTATGGAAGTTGCATGGTGTCAAGTTGTCCAGTGGCTGCTGTCAGGCCTGACATGCTCTCTTCCCCCTACATTTTACTGACAGAAACAAATGCTTGAAGGCTGGAAATACTGCTGTGGCTGACAAACAATGGCCACTGAGAGAATTCCTTTCATATAGCTACAGGTGTTGCTTCTATTATGCGTGAGGGTTGACTAAACTGGAAATGTTGGTGACTGAACCTGGGACCTTCTGCATGCCACACAGATGCTCTGCCATGGAGCCATGGCCCTTCAGCTGAAACAAATCATGCGAATATTTGACAACACTGACCTGCCAGTGTTATGTCAATGCTTTTTTAAAAAAAAACACCAAGAAAATGTACATTTTTTCCATACATCAAAATGCACTCACAAGTGACTGTGATAATCACTTCTACTGTAAAAATATTCAGACACAATGAGCTTATTAAGCATTAAACCCACTCTAAAAGAACACTCACTTGTCATCTAGTTTTATTTTTATTTGACACAGATAAACCATGCCTGCACCAAAACTGTGAAATGAGTTACACACATGAAATTTTTAAAAAGGTGTTCAAAAGCTGGAACTATTGGGAGGGGAAGGGCTTGCCTGGGGCACCACTGGATTTAGGGCTGGGCCTGCATACATCCAGCTGGGATGAATCTGAATAAGCGTAACAAAGTGCTCATGGGTAAAATCTGTATACTGAGAAATCAAATAGCATCCAGATACTCTGTTCTCTGTGCACAAGCCTGTTTTACACAGCTAATCCTGCAAATAGGACTCATGAATTTTACATAAAGAAGTACATATTGGAAATGGTCCTCCATCCTGGGCTTCCATGGCTCTCTAAATGCAAAAGTTAAGTTTTTAAACAGGGGTTTAAAGGAGAAATAAGTGAATTTCAACACACATTAGATCCATACCTGCCAATGCGCAAGTTATTAAGCTTTCCAGCTCTCCCCAGGATATATTTGTGGCATGCAAAATAATGAGAATTGTTGGAGGGCAGTTAGTGGTACACAAATATCCTGAGGACAACAATGTTCAAGATATTAAATAGTCATGCTTCAAAGCTGGCAAAAGGCATTTAGGATTTTCTGCTCCCCTGCAATGCTTCTAATAATCCCCATCAGCTCTTGGAATAATTAATAACAATAAAGTGGACCATACAGTGCTTCAGTTGTAGAGTTCAGGAATATTAAGCCTCTTAACCTTTGAGTTGCCTACTTGATTTTAAATGAATATGATACTCAAGAAGATAAAGCCCATACTCCTTCATCTTTATTAAGGAGAAACATGATTGTTAATGTGTAGAAAGGATCTCATTATATTAATAAAGACTGGCAAAAATACTTAAATTGCATAGGAGGATCAATTTCTCCTAGGGTTTTCACAGGACCATTTATTTCCAGTACCACCAAGTTCTAATCTGCTACTTTTGGCTTCTCTTCAAGAGGCCAAATAAGGCCGTCACCTTAGATGGGGGATTTTGGTGGAGAACAGTCTCCTGTCCATCTCCCCCATCTCCTTCTGGCTATCCTTTCCCAGGAAGTGGAAGAGGTTGCCTCTTTATTCCCCCCCCCCACCTCTTTAGAAAACAGCAGACCACACATCCCCCAACTCTTAATACCTTCTTCTCATAAGAGTTCAGCCACCATTTTTGGTTGCCCTGGCAACCTTGTTGATTACCTTGATGGGTTAGGCAACCAAAATGATGACTGAATTGTCATGAGAAGATGGAATCTGATGATGATTTAGAAAGCATGCGGCTATTCCTTCTTTGTAGGAATTTTGTAAAATGTGACGTTCACTAGTATGTGACAGAATCACGACCTATATTTGTGACTGGCAGGATCTAGGACTTGCAGAGCCCCCTCCCCCAGGAGCTAGATTCACCATCTTTGATTTCACTTTATATGCTGCCTCTGATCTTGCCAGCCTCTGTATCATATAAATACGCCCCACATTACCCAAGTTTGTGTACTCCACCTCTTTTATCCCTTACTCGTGGCCAGGGCTCAGTGGTACTTGACATGCAGAAGGCTACAGGTTTGATCTCCAGCATCTCCCATTTAAAGGATGAGATAGTAGGTGATATGAAAGACACTCTACCTGACACCCTGGAGAGCTGCTGCCAGTCTGAGTAAACAATATTGACGTAGATGGATTGATAGTTTGATTCAGTATAAGGCAGGTCATGTGTTCATGTGGCCTCCATAGTTAGTTAAGAGGCTTCTGAGGAACGTGCCCAAGGACCCACAAAGGCACGGAGCCAGATCTGGAGAAAATGCATGTGCATGTATAAGCAGAGAGGATATTGTGATATTGTGTTGTTTCCATTTCATATATTGGATGTACTGAACTTCGATCATATGGTTCTCTCTTATTTTGCCATCATCTCTCAATAAATTAGTAACAAGCCTGTTGGAGTCTAGATCGCGAATGTAAGCATATTTCTGTATCAATTTAAAAATGGCATGAGAATGTAGGAGAAATCTTTGCTGGATACTGGGAAGTGCAAATACCTCCATGAAACTTGGAATGGTTACCAAAAATCGGGGATTTAATGCTACTTGTAATGTTAACAGCTCACTAAATATCAAGAGTGAAATTTATTGCACTGAGAAATTGGAAGTTGGTTATATTAGATATGACAAATAATATAATATTAGATCAGCTGAACTGGATTTAAGTAAACTTGAATGAATAAACTCTGTTTCATTCAAAGATGAATGATACGAACATATGAATAAAGAGCATGATACATTTTCTTTGGGGGGGTAATTTTTGCATGTGTGTGTGCACCATGGCGACCTCTGGTAACTGACCCCTACCGGGCCTGGAGGATATTCAGAGAGATGGGTGAATAAAGCCTGCCCCCATCTCCCACCCCTGGTATTTCAAGGAGGACTCCCATCCAAGTACTTGCCAGAGCCCACCCTGCTTCGCTTACTAGATCTGACAAGATCAGGCTTGCCTGGGCTATCCAAGTCAGGGTAAGAACACGATACATTTTCAATATTCAAATAAATGTTTGAACATGGGGAGGAGAGACTACGAGAGGCAGAGGATTCTGGGAAAGAAGAATGAAGACAGGCAAGGAAAACACCTGGGTGTTGTAGCTAGGGTCCCAATCCCTAGGGAGGACCTGGAGATCTCCTGGAATCACAACTGATTTCCAAATGAAAGAGATTAGTTCCCCTGGAGAAAATGGCAACTTTGTAGGGAGGACTTATGGAATTATACTCCACTGAGGTCCCTCCCTTCCATAAACTCCACTCTCTCTGGGCTCCACTCCAAAATCTCTAGGAATTTCAAAACCTGGAGTTGCCAATCCCAGTTGTGGCTCCAGTCCAGTAATTTGCACTCACGTTGAGTTCTGCTTTTGTGAGAGCATTCATATATTACAAGGAACCTAGAATCAATGGAGGAGTGACTTCAAGCTTGAACATTTCCTCTTCCTTCACAGGAAATACATATCCAGAAGCTGACCAAGGCAAGATGCACAAGGTGACAGTCAGAGTGAGACATATTCTTGCCATCATACAAATGAACTGTCTTTTGTCACAACCATAAGGAAATACAATTTGAGTTCAGTTCAAGGAAAGGTAACTTATCTGGCTAAAGAGGTAATGAGTATTTTGTGGGTTTGCTAACAACCATTACATCAACTTATTTATTTCCAGGTGGTTCGCTGCCAGTCGACACAGCATGATGCTTTTGTGCAGTCCCATAACTCTCTTCTTAAAGTAGATGTATTTAAAGTAATCATCCATTTATAGCATTTATGCCTGGCAGATAAGTGTGAACACCCAGCAACATTCTGTACTTGCTTGACAAAATTTGATAGGAAACAGAAAGATTCTACAGAAATAGGATTTCAATGATATTTATGGAAAAACATTGCCAGTTTCCTTTTTTTTCCTTTTTGTGCCTTAGCTTATTTGCTACTAGTGTACATAAGAGCAAGGATCATAGGCATTTAAAATATAATGCTTCCTTGCAATCAAGATGTGATATAACCCTGTTCTGGCCCCATTTGCGCATCCACATCCAGTTCACAAGAAGGTCCCGGGGCGGGGCAGGACGGGGGATCAGTCACGTTGTGGTGCAAAATATAGATCAGCACAATGCTACAGGTGTTACAGAAACTAAGAAAAGAACCAAACAAAAAGCATTAACTAGGTTTCTCTGGTCAGTGATTTTACCTCAGCATTTCTACCTGAGAAATGGGCACAAGACAGCTGGGACCTGCAGGGCCGGCTCACCCACTAGGCGAACTAGGCATTCGCCTAGAGTGCTGGGCCCTGGATGGGGCGCCAAGCTGTGCCTCCCTCCCCGCCAAAAGCCTGCGAGCAGCTCTCCAAGTGTCAGCACTTTGCTAATTGGGGAGAGGCATCCGGTGAGCATCCCGCGCCTGGAGACAGGATCCCCCCCCCACCTCCCTCCCAAACTGCCTTTGGAAGCGGGGCACGAGAGAAATCTCTCTTCCATCTTGGAGGGTGCTGCAGGAACATGTGGGGCGTGCTCACTGGGTCTGACAGCTGTGGGGGGGAGAAGGTGGTGGGGGCGATAGCAAAAGAGTGGCTGGCTCCAGAGGTCTCCAGGCCCCACCGGGAGGTTGGCATCTGCGCCACAAGGCAGCCTCGCCTAGGGTGCAGAAACACCTCGAGCCGGCCCTGGGGACCTGGAAACAGAGGATTTCCATTGCAGTTTTCATGTTAGTTCCTGGAAACTTTCCTGTTAGTTCCTGGAAACTGTAAGTTCCTTGGACTTGCACAGGTTGCACTGTGTGTGTGTGTGTTGATCTTTGTTAACTCTTTCCTCCCCACCAGGGAGTGGTGCTACTTAACCTATCCTAAAATGGGGGCCAGTGTGGTGAAGGAGTTATAATATTGGACTAGGATTTGGAAGACTCAGGTTCGAATAGCCACTCTGCCATGGAAGCTCACTGGGTAAACCTGGGTCAGTCACACCCTGTCAGCAGTTTCACACATGCACACTCTCAGCCAGCCCAATGGGTCCTGCTTCTCCTACCTGCCTCCCCCGCCCTGCACAACAGACCTGTGATTTCTGCATGATACTCTGCAGTTGACTGTTCAAATAAATAGTGAGCGAATCAGCTAGTCAGCCAGTGACTATAAATAAAAACGATGACTCAGATCCTGTAGTAAATATCTGCTGACAGAAGGTGTATCCATCAGTGGAAGGGCCTTCCTCACTCCCCCGCTCCAGCCAGCTGCAGCCCACCAATCCCCCTGAAATGCTGCTCCTGGGGGACAGGGGACCCTCCAAAACAGCACTGGGGGATCAGTGAAAATCACCTCCCTCAGGATCCATCCAACGTTGTGTGCGTGTTTGTTTAAGTCCATGTTATTGAGGGTTTTCACATAGCCTTGTGGGAGTAGTATCCCCTCAGTGTCATGATCAGGCCATCCAGTAACCTGGCAAAGAACTGATTTCACCTGCTTCGCAGATATAAATGCAGCTCCAAGGCAGAAGGAAATGAAACTTTGGCGCCACTGCTACTGCATGAACACTAAGCTGTTTGGCAGCTGCTTGAGTTGGCCTTTGGCAAGATGAGGAGATCTGGGGCTTGGTTCATGAGTGATTGCAGCTGTCAAAAATGGTGTATTTTCCTGATGCACATGTTTGCTAGCAAGTCGGCAGCAGCCCTAGCATTCACTCCACCCTTCCTCTCCCTTCCCCAAGTGGGAGACCTGCTACTGTTACTTCAGAAAGAGGACAAACAGCTCTGCAAGCAAAAGAAACACATTCACGCAACCTGATCCTGTGTGTGTTTACTCAGAAGGAAATCCCACTGAAACCAATGGAATTTACTTTCTGTTGGTCATAATACGATTGCTGTCATCCATGCACCTTTACTCAGCAGTAAGTCCCATTACTTTCAGTGTGGCTTATTCACAAATACATAGGAATATGATTCCTTCCTTACACTTTGAACCTATGCATGTTTAGGAGCGCACAGAACAGCTGCACAGTTCTCAGACATAAGTACCATGGTGTTCCCAAGGAAGTGTGCATAGGATTGCAGCCTCAAGAACATAAAGTGGCATTATGGTTAGAGTATCATACCAGAACCTGGGACAACCAAGTTCAAATCTTTGCTCCTCCATGGAAGCTCACTGGGTGACCCTGGGTCAGTCATAATCTCTCTGCCTAACCCATCTCTCAAAGTGGTTTTTGGGAGGATAAGGTGGAGATGGGAATAATGGTGCGAATGGTGTGTCCTTATTAGGGAGAAAAGTGGGATATAAATTAAAAAGGCAGGTTTGTTGTTAACTTTGAAGCTTGTGAAACCTGTAATGTTGACTGAAGTCAGAATGCATCGCATCTCTGCTAGGAGGCAGGTAGCAGAGTACATGCTTTGCATGCAGAGGGTTTCAGTCTTCAAGATCTCCTGCTAAATGATCAGGTAATACGTGATAAGAAAGACCATCACATACTTTCTTTTCAAGAAATCCCCTTGACTGATTAGTAAAATACAATGGATGGTAGTATGTGATGAGAAAGAGAACCAGTTTGGTGTAGTGGTTAGGAGTGCGGACTCTAATCTGGGAGAACCAGGTTTGATTCCTCACTCCTCCACATGCAGATGCTCATGTGACCTTGGGACAGTCACAAGTTCTCTCAGAGCTGTTTTCTCAAGGACAGTTCTTGAGAGAGCTCTCTCAGCCCCACCTACTTTACAGGGTGTCTGTTGTGGGGAGGGGAAGGGAAAGGAGACTGTAAACTGCCCTGAGACTCTTTTGGGTAGTGAAGGGCAGGGTATAAATCTAATCTCCTCCTCCTCCTCCTCCTCCTCCTCCTCCTTTCTGAGATCCAAGAGCAACAAGGTTCTGCTAGTCCAAAGTAGACTATGATAAATAGATCAATTGTCTGACTCAATATTCAAGAGCTGGATTTGTCCAGAACATGGCGAAGGGCATGTTCAGCAGTAAAACACTTGCTTTGCATGCCAAAGGTCCGAAGTTTAGTCCCTGACATTCCCCCCCCCCCCCTTAATGGCCTTTGGCGGGTCCTAGAAGGAGCCTTTTTTGCTTGGAACCTCGGAGAATTGCTGCCAGTCAGAGACCATGCTGAGCTAGATGAAGCAAAGCAGCTTTTGTGTCCAGCAGCTCAATGAATCAACGTAGCAAAAAATCCAAAGCCTGTCCCCCAGTATCTCCCCCCAAGAGAACAAATAGGGACAGGTTTTTACCAGGGACTTGTTGTTGCACCAGAAAATCAGGACAGTCCATGATAAATAGGGACAGCAGGAGCACAATAAGTCTACAGACAGCTTCCATATGACAGCTGCCACTCTTAAATTGTACTTACAAATCTGTTATTTTACAATGACAATACCACTCCCTTTGTTTGCTTTACTTTAACAAAAAAGATCTGTTGAAAATTATAACTAAATAATAATCCTCTGTATTTTACTAATCAGTCAGGGGGATTTCTTGGAAATAAAGTCTGTATTGGAATCTTGGATTCAGATTTAGGGGGGGGGATAAGTTTTTTTAAAAAACAATTCCCAAATTCAGCCACTTGAAACCAAATCCAGGTGAGCATTTGATTAGCAATCCCTTATTGTGGCTCTGACAATGTTAAATTTGTACAAACAGATTAAGCATGTTTTAAGCTGTTTCCTAAATAGCCTGGGAACGAAGAATTAAGAGCAGATTTCAGCCCGTCCCCTCCAAAAGCAACCCACCCTTTTCCAAGCCCAACACCTGCTGTTCAAAACACATCACACAATGGCCTTCATCATATCCTCCAGCAGATGTGAGAGATGCCCAGAGGTCTCTCAGATGTTTGTTTTCCTGGGTCATGCGAGGGCACCAGGAAGGGGAGGGAAAATTATTCTGGAATTCCAAAGGTCACTGTTGGACAAAAATAGTGAAAATTGCACACATGTTGAGAAAAACAAAGAGTTTCAGGTCTGGCAATCAGGCAAAAAAAGAACCAGCCGGGCTAGTGCTCTGTATTTGTGTTTAAAATAAAGACAAGGAAGATGCAGTGGGGGGGAGAGGTTTTTTTTTTTTTTGAAAAGCTTCAATCAAAAGAAAGAAATTATTATATTATCTTGCCATTAGGACTAAAATAATTAAAGGGTTCAAACAAAAGAAAAAGAGAGAGCTGCTATTACTGGGTGCTCTTGCCTTTGAATACTTGTACATGTTCCTTGCAAATGGTACAGATATTCATACTGTCCTCCCAACAAACATGTTCATTTTTATGGGAGTGCTATTTACGATACTCACGGTAGCCTTGAGAGACATGGAGAATATACTATTCAGATTGCAATACCTCCCAGCAAACAATGTCAGATTGGGTTTTTTTTGCTTTCCCTCCATTTAATAATACAATTCCTATAACCCAAACAATTACTGTAAGGTTTACTTTTCATATGGAAGTACTTGAGGTTAGTTGGCTCTACAGAGTTAACTTTACAGAGTTAACAGTCTAAATCCATTGAGTCAATGGGTTTAAAAAGGTCTTACCCTGTTTAGGATTGCACTGTTAGTAGGACTAGGAGCCTGTGCTGTCCGGTGGGCATATCAGCTACATGGTTAGCACCAGATCTTTACTCAGTCATTGTTTTTCTGGATGGTCTAAGGCTGGATGCACACACCGTTGAATATTGCCCTGGTTTCATCACTCACCTCTTGGATTTTCCTGTCCAGACAGCAAAAGCCAGAAGGCAAATGATTACAATAGTGCAATGTCCCACAATATGTGGATCTGATGCAAAGTAATTAACCCTTGTCAAACATTCAATGGTGATACAGTATGCGGGTGGCAGGATCATGGCAGCAAGCTCTATCTCAGTCTATACGCATTCATTGGTACATACACACAGATTTTACATACAGAGAGAGAGAAAAATCAAAGATCTGGATTATGCAGAGATAATCTTGCACATGTACACTTGTTTGCGCCTCACTTCTATACATACATTCCCATGAGCACATGCAGGCCAGGGTAGCACTTACCTCTGCTATCCCACTTGCCTCTACAAATGATTATTTTGCCCACATCAGATACCTGAAAACAGATGCACTCTCTTCTAGGATCAGGTTGGGGTTTTTTTTAATGAGTAAAATGAAAATTACTGCATCTTTACTCACACAATTGCCTTAGTGATGATCAAGATCTTAAAGCTCTGTAGCTAGTCAAGGAGCTACAGAGATAAGCAGTAACAATAAAAATGGGGGTTCACTCTTCTAGAATTATCTCTGGTGTCCAAACATCTCAAGACACCCCCAGACCAACTCTTGATTCAGATCATATCTGGTGATGATGATGATGATATCTTAACTGTATTAATACTCTTGCTTTTATTGTCATCCCATGCAGCTTGCAGTAACACACATAGGGTTAACCCCCTTTTTACAGGTCAGCACATCATACTGTCATTATGCAGTGAGGGGCTCATAATCTGTAAATACCCATTATTATTTATTTCCGTTTGTGTCCAAGCTCAGGCTAGGCTACATAGGATCCTGTAATGCTCTCTTCTTCTCTGCTACTTCCTGAGAGAGACGGCTTCTTCATTTAGAAGAAAAGCAGCTTGCCCTTCATTGGCTACCATCCCCTGAAATGTGCCACTGCATAAGATTGCTGAATGGGTTCTCTTAGCCTGCCAGAGGCAATGGCTAGGCCAGTATCCCACAAGAGCTCTACAATGAGACCTGGAATCTTCTGCAATGCAGTGGGATTCTCTGCAGATAAGCCAGGGTGGAAAGGATGCTTTGCAGGTAGAAACTCTGAAAACCAGCAGATATGTTAAAAGAGAATGACTTGCTCAGGAAGACTGAAGAATTTCATACCTGAGCAGGGATTTGAAGCTGTTTCTCATCATGCCCACACCCAGTTGTAGCACAACACTAGGTTGCTGTTACTATTCAGCATGGATAAGGCTATGGCAGTCAGGTCCATAGAACGCAGAACACAAACATCATCAGTCACCACCTATTCACAACCTGCAAAGTGGCCCTAAGGGAGCCATCGGCTGCGGTCACACACACTAAATGTCCACTTTCAATCCACTTCCAGTGCACTTTCCAACTGGATTTTATGTGAACTGGCAAAATCCAGTTGGAAAGTGGATTGAAAGTGTATTATTTAGTGTGTGTGACTGCAGCCATTGAAGAACAATAACACACTGTAATGCACCAGGGTCACAAACATGTTGGAACTGCTGCATTGTGAAAACAAAAGATTTGGGATCTCTCTTTTTGTAACCCACCAGGAAACAGACAAAAGTTTCTAGTAACAGAAAACCAATTTACATTCTGAGCATCAGAATTCATGAGAAGTGTTACCAAAAGGGAAGGATTCAGAATAAAGATGATAAGGGAGCCCTTCTCACACTCCCGAAGTGCAAGCCTAAGGATAGCTCTGCCCGTTTAGGCCCTCTGACTTAAATAGACTTCAAAGGCTCTGCTGAATTAAAGTGCAACAGGGGGAGGGAGATTGCAGTGGCCTGATGACTGTGTGTTCATTGGTCCATCTACATACAGCTTGCATGCATACATGCTTGTTTATCCATCCAATTTCTCTCTCCATTGGAGACCCAAAGTGGCTTACTCCATCATTCCCCCTTCTCCCATTGTATCCTCACAACAGCCTTTTGAGATAGGTTGGGCTGAGAGAGAGTGACTGGCCCAAGCTTTATGGCATAGCGGGGAGAGATTTGAACCCTGGCTTCTTCAGTCCCAGTCCCACACTGAGGAGGGATTCAAACCTAGTTTCACCAGATCTGATAGCCAAAGCAGACACACTGTGTTATTTTTAAAGATAGCCATGACATCAGGGGACTAATGTTCCCAAGTGTGCCAGGGTGCATCGTGGCTAGGGATCATGGCTCCAGGAAAGAAGGTGCTCCATCCTTCCTTTGTGTGCCATTTTCTGAGCCAAAATGTCGTTGAGAACCATATTTTCCCCACTGTAGGGCTCCACGTGCAGTCGATACACATGGATGGAACCTCACAGTAGGGCCAGTTTGCATCCCATGGCCCTTTGAGTTCAGGAAAACGGTGCAAGAGGGAAGGCCAAAACATCTCCTTCCCCTGTGCCATAATCCTGAGCCAAATCAGTCCCCTTGGGTTGCCATCCCCCAGGTGGCTGGAGATCTCCTGCTATTACAACCAATCTCCAGGCAACAGAGATCAGTTCCTCTGGAGGAAATGGCCACCTTGGAGAGTGGAGTTCATGGCATTATACCTCACTGAGATCTATCCCCTCCCCAAAGCCTACCCTTCTCAGGCTCCACCCCCAGTTATTTCCCAGCCTGGAGCTGGCAACCCTGTCCTCCCCCCACTGCTTGGGAACATGAGTTCCTTGATGCCACATATGTATTTTAAAGTTACATAGTGAGAGTTCCAAAGTCCTGATTTGTTTAACATTATAGCCAATACCCCATGGCTCTCTCCATGCAATCAGGAACCCTGCGTTTTCTGGATTGTGCAGAAAGACCCCTACACATGTATGCTTATAGGTGCTGTATGAATTCCCAGTAATTAAAGGTAGATTGGAGACAGGGCTTATCCAGGGTGAATATCTGAAAAGGGCTAGTATTAAGGGGTAAAGGGTACCTACAACAGCCACCGATTCCAGCAATTTTATTCAGAATGTACTTGAACGGCTTGTTTGAGGAATCCAGACATTCCATGAACGTTTCTTCCATTTCCATGGAATCACAAGATAGTTCATGTGTGAACAACAGCAGGCAGCAAAGTGGAGTCCAAATCTGCTTGTAGTGGCACACTGGACATTCTTGAAAACCAAGAATCCAACAATTCCCACTATGTAATATTGTCAATGGGGGCTCTTGGAAGGCCAAAAGGTAGAAGTGCTTAGGTCACAGCGGGTGTCCAGCATCAAAGCTTTGGCAGGGTGAGGCATTAGCCCTGCAGCAGCTGCCCATCCTTGATAACTATCTATGAGCATTTGAATGGAGAAGGACTCATCTATTTTGTCTTTCTCTCTTGCTCCACTCGGGATTTTTCATTTTGTGCCTCATCCTCCTATAAGTCACATACATTCAGCCTCCCCCCTCCTCCTTTTGTTCTCTGCTCTCCATCGCTTGAATTGGTTCTGCTGGAGGCACTGACTGGAGTCTCTCTGAAAGGGACAAGAAGCATTATTTCTGTTAGGGTAGGCAAGCCAAATGGAACCTACCCTCCACCCACCCCCTTTTTTGTTTGTTTCTTCCAGCAGAACAGTTCGGTCTTAGCTTTGAAGGTTTTTTTATTTTGAGACTCCATTGTAGGCCAGTTTTGATAGGTTTTCCCATGCCAGGTAGTCAAAAAGAGTTGCAAAAGACAACTCACCTGAACTTTTTACCTCAGGTGTCTTTTGCACCTCCTGCACAAAGCACTGTGTGAGGCCAAAATAACAAGGAATTTAGTCTCATTTTGGTGAGCCACAGTCCATTTAAAACCCTTGTCCCTTGTCAGATGTATTCATGAAGTATGATGATTAAAACCCAGGTGACCCAGGTTCAAATCCCGTAACGCCTTGAACTCTTAGCCCCATCTACCTCACAAAGATGGTTGTCAAGATAATAATGGTCCTTGAAGTAAAGCTCCTTGAAGTAAGGGCAATATAAAATTTAGAATTTTGATGACGACAATGATGATGACGACAATGATGATAGATGATAATGCCACAATACATTCCATAGTCTTTAAGATACCACAAGACTCATTTATTTTGGGTACAGCAGTCTCACACCATAACCTTGCTGAAATTCAAATGTGACCATTACAGTTTAATAAATTAAAACCTCATTATGCAAATGTTTTGTAAGGAGCAATTCTGAGCTTTCTTCTCTTCCCATTTTGTTTGTAAAAGATGAATTGCGGGGAGTGAATGCTACCACCCCTAAGCCTGAGGTAACATGTACCTCTCATCTCCACCCACACCTGCAGCAAGGGCTGAGGACAGCTATACACACACACACCTTACCGAAAGGTTGGGGAATAAGACTTCACAAACCAAACCACTGGTTTTCTTATACATTATTACTTAATGGGTTTGTTGGATGTGCCCACTTCACTTCCTAACCCATCCTATTGCACCTCTTTGGTGTTTGTGGCCAACACCAGGGCATCTACAGCTACCAGGAAAAACAGAAAAATAGGCATATGACTCCAGTGTCTAGAATGTAGCCTCCTTCTTTTGAATACATGTGAACAAACATGTGGACAAGGGTGACCCAGTATATGTTATTAATGTTTACCTAGACTTCCAGAAAGCTTTTGATAAAGTTCCTCAACAAAGGCTCCTAAGTAAACTCAGCAGTCATGGGATAAGAGAACAAGTCCTCTTGTGGATTAAAAACTTTTTAATTAACAGGAAACAGAGAGTAAGTATAAATGGACACTTTTCACAGTGGAAGGTGGTAAGCAGTGAGGTACTGCAGGGCTCAGTACTAGGTCCAACACTTCTAAAATTGTTCATTAATGATTTGGAGTTGGGAGTAAGCAGTGAAGTGGCTAAGTTTGTGAATGACACTAAATTGCTCGGCGCAGTCAGAACCAGAGAGGATTGTGAGGCACTCCAGAGGGATTTGTTAAGGCTGGGTGAGTAGGCAGCAATGTAGCAAATGAGGTTCAACATGGGCAAGTGCAAAGTAATGCAGATTGGAGCCCAAAGTCCTAACTATCAGTATACTTTGATGGGGTCTGAACTGGCAGTAACTGACCAAGAAAGAGATCTTGGAATCATTGTAGAAAACTCACTAAAGATGTCAACTCAGTGTGCTACTGCAGTAAAAGGGGGGAAAAGGCAAATGCTGTGCTCGGGATTATTAGGAAGGGGATTGAAAACAAATCAGCCCGTATCATAAATCTATGGTGCAGCCTTATTTGGAATACTGTGTACAGTTCTGGTCACTGACCTAGAGTAGATAATATAGCATTGGAGAAGGTGCAGAAAAGGGTCCCTAAAATGATTACGGTGATGGAACACCTTCCCTATGAAGAAAGGTTAAAGAGGTTAGGGCTTTAGCCTGGGGAAAAAATGACTGAGGGGTGACATGATAGAGGTTTACAAAATTATGCATGGGATAGAGAAGGTACAGAAAGAAGTACTTTTCTTTCTTTCTCACAATACAAGAACTCGTGGACACTCAGTGAAATTAATGAACAGTAGGCTCAGAACAGATAAAAGGAAGTACTTCTTCACCCAAAGAGTAATTAACATGTGGAATTCATTGCCACAGGAAGTGAAGGAGGCTACAAACACAGACAGCTTCAAGAGGGGTTGGATAAACACATGGAGCAGAGGTCCATGAGTGGCTATTAGTCACAAGGTGTAGATGGCTGCGGTGGCTCAAGTGGTTAAGACGCTGAACTGCAGGCTGTGGAAGGTCAGTAGTTCAGTGGTTCAAGACCCGGGTGCCGCAAGACAGGGTGAGCTCCTGTCTCTAGTTCCAGCTCCTGCCAACCTAGCAGTTCGAAAGCAAGAAATTGCAAGTAGATAAATAGGGACCACTTCGGTGGGAAGGTAACAGCGTTCCGTGCGCCTTGGTGTTTAGTCATGCCGGCCATATGACCACGGAAACGTCTTCGGACAGCGCTGGCTCTTTGGCTTTGTAACGGAGATGAGCACCGCAACCCTAGAGTCGGATTCGACTGGCTTTTGAGCAAGGGAACCTTTATCTTTACCTTTTTATAGATGGAACACTATATCTGGGGCAGTGTTGCTCTGTATTCTTGGTGCTTGGGGGGGCAACAGTGGGAGTGCTTCTGGAGTTCTGCCCCCACTGGTGGACCTCCTGATGGCACCTGGGTTTTGGCCACTGTGTGACACAGAGTGTTGGACTGGATGGGCCATTGGACTGATCCAGCATGGCTTTGCTTATGTTCTTATGTATCTGTTATGACCAAGAGTCTTCCCACGCACAAGACTACTAATTTTTGTTCTAATGTATGTATAAAGCTATCTTCCTTAGCACCTTTCTTGGAAGTGAGTTTTTCCTTTTATTTCCTCTTCTTATCACCACCCTAATGCTTGGCCTGCCCAGTCCTTTAATTTTCCCTCAATGCACTTCAGTGATTCTCACTGAGTTCTACCATTTAAGTATTTGGGGTTCTTGAAACTGAGTATATTTTGGAAGTAACATACACCTACTGCTCCAGACTGAAACTGCAGGGAGTTATGTTAGTCCGCTGGGAAAAATCCAAAGGCATCAATAACACCCCATGACCTCTTCCCGGCTGTTGGGGTGACCGAGCTGTAGCGTCACTGCCCGTATAGGCTTGTACTGGATTTGAAGTATTTTACTTATGATGTGACTGATCAGTTCTCACTATACTGTATCTGACCAGGTCACTATAAACCTCTTTGGGGGTTTTGGTATATAACTTATGGATGTATGGAGGACAACTGCCCAGTATAATTCTTTCACCAGTAAGTCAGGCACCAGTATTTGTAAAAGTCAAACAGTAAGCTTCTTTATTTCTCAGAAAGCCCAACAGGGGGGATGGGGGGATTTACATAGGGTATTTTGTTTCTCAGAAAGCCCAACAGGGGGGATTTACATAGGGTATTTTGTTTCCTTGTAGAATATAACTTTTTACTTTGCCTTCACATAGACTGTAGTGTGCTGCCCCAGCCAGCTTTAATGTACCTTTAAGAGTAGTTGCACCCTGGGACTTGGAGTCCACAGTTAGGGGTCCCAGAAGCTTCCCTGTGACTGGCTCATTAAGAGTAATTTCCTGATCTGAGAGATGCAAAGATAGGAGTTTTATTGTTCTTTTCCGTTTCTTTGTCCATCAACCCTTACTGCAAGGAGAGGGGAAGCCCATCTCTTCTCTCATCACGATTTGACTGGCTTTCGAGCAAGGGAACCTTTACCTTTACTTTTACCTCTTTCTCACCTCAAAAACTTTCGCTTCTTCTCCTTGGATTTTTAAGATTATTCCATTAGTCGCTTTCAGTATCATATCCCTTGTTGACCTTTTAGAGAATTTCACAAATTTTCTTGATAAATTCTGGATAGGTTCGGTATACCATATACAAGTCGTTTTGTAAAAGTTCTGCTTTACAACCTGCCACGGGAGCTAGAGTTTTGCTTAAAATTTTTCAGGTTCTCATCTTTTTTTTCTGGAATACCTTGAAATCTCAGGACATATGCTGACCATTCCAAATGAAGTTGTAACAGCTGTTGTTTCTCAGAGGTCCTCTCTTTTTCCACTGCCTCCATTCTCTGGTTCAATACTTTTGTCTTCTCATCAACCTTCTTTAGCTTTTTAGTTGTCTTCTCTGTTCTTGCATTGGTTTCTTTCAGTTCTTTTTGTAAGGCTTCAAAGTTATTGAAGTTAGTCATCTGGTCCAGTAGAGGGAGCAATGCTGCAGTAATCATCTTGGAGATATCTGTGGTTACTTCCAGTCTTGGAGCCAGAGACAATGAGCTGGCAGTTCCTGAAGAAGCTTTCACTCTGAGCGCCATTTTTGCACCCCGATGAGACATTGTTTACATTAAAGGTAAAAGTTTTCTACTACTTCTGAAAGTTTTTTTAAAGTACACGATTTTTACTAGTCTGCACACCAGTCAGTTAAATTAAAGTTCTCCCAACAAAGCCACCATTTTGCCCCTCGCTTTCTTTCTTTTTTGGCTGCTTTTTCCGGGGTAGGGTAGCCTCCCCCCCCCTTCGCTGTATTTGGAGCTACACTGAGGTTTTGTGGGTTTGCATCTAAGTGCTTACGCGGTTTGCCAGGTAGTAACTCACGCTTTACTCCTCAGCTTGCGCCCAAAAGCGGGGAAAGTCTCTTAATGCCAGATCTCCTGCTTGCTCATTCCGGTATGCTTAAGAACATAAGAACATAAGAGACGCCAATGTTGGATCAGGCCAAAGGCCCATCCAGTCCAACACTCTGTGTCACACAGTGGCCAGAAATCCCAGTGCCATCAGGAGGTCCACCAGTGGGGCCAGGACATTAGAAGCCATCCCACTGTTGACCCCCCCCCCCCAAAGCACCAAGAAGACAGGGCATCACTTGCCCCAGAGCCCCTATCTATACCTTATGGCTAATAGCCACTGATGGACCTCTGCTCCATATGCTTATCTAATTCCCTTTTGAAGCCGTCCATGCTTGTAGCCGCCACCACTTCCTGTGGCAGTGAATTCCATGTGTTAATCACTCTTTGGGTGAAGAAGTACTTCCTTTTATCCGTTCTAACCCGACCGCTCAGCAATTTCATTGAGTGCTCACGTGTTTTTGTATTGTGAGAAAGGGAGAAAAGTACCTCTTTCTCTACCAGCTCTTTCCCAAGCATAATCTTATAAACCTCTTTAAATCCATGGCTGGTCTCACACCAGTGGGACCTATCGGGGCAAAACAAAGCCTTGATCCTTCGACTGTCACCTCAGGAGAGGCTTCCCTCATGCCCCAGGCTACGAGCCCCCTCCGAGGACTCTGGGGGGGGGCTGGAATGGTCTGGGACCCCTCCCGTCTGGTGCGATTGTGGGCCGCTCTCATTGGAGCTGTGATGGAGCACACCTGCCAGCAAGCCGCCAAAACCGGAAGTCATCTCCTCTAGGGTCTTAATATGGAACAAGACAGGTATTATGCATAAAACCTTTTCTGTTTTAAGATTATGACAATTTGTAGATGCCCATTTGTGTGTAAAGTGCTGGTAACTTAGTGCCATCAGTTAACAGTAGTACTTGGGTACCTACGCAACTCACTGAAGCATTTTTGATCTGTGAGGAGACCAGCTAATACCTTATGTCTAAATCTCAAACAAATTACTTATGTATTATCATGCAAAATTATTAGTGCTCTTATATAGACCGTGTAAAATGTGTTCTTAAGAACAAATTGATATATTAGCATGTATTCTTCCAATTAAATTTTGGATTTTATTGCAAATGTATGTTTACATTCTAAAGCTGTCAGATTAAGTAGAAGGCAAGGTAGAGCTCATGTGTTTGTTTTGGAGAGGTGTGGCTTTGTAATAAGGAATGTATGCTAGGTTTGATATCACTCTGGCATTCTCAGAACATCTCCATTTAAAAGGACATCTGGCAAACTGAACGGGAGTCCGAGTTACATTAATGTAAAGGGCGGATGGAGTCTCTTCTAAGTATACCCAGGTGGTTGGCCATCTCGTGCATGGGGGTCAGATAGGAATGAGACTTTAATCATGGACACAAACACAGCTGGGCATACCTACCTACATTTGGTACTAAAAAGTACTGCTCAGTATTTCAGTTGCTTTCTTTATTTCCTAAAGCAAATCCTTTGAAGAGCTCAGTGAATGAATGAAGCAAGGCTGGAAACAGTGCTAAAAACTGTGTGACAGAATGATCGTGCTTAATGACATGGACACTCACTTCTTTGCTCCCATTGTCATCGTTACTCAAACAGGTGTTGCAGACATTTTTAGTGCAGCAATTGTGGTAGTGGGACCAGAGAAATGAGTGGAAATACCATCAGCACCCTAATATCTATTAATAATTGTCATCTGTTTCCAGGTTACATTTCTGAGGTACTTGTTGTTGTTCAGTCGCACAGTCGAGTCCGACTCTTCGCGACCCCATGAGGTACTTAATGAAATGCAAAACAGTATACCCATTCCTTATTTAACATATTTTGCATTAGATCTCTCTTATAATGGTGTATTCAAAAGCAATATATTTTTATAGAAGAAATCAAATCACACCCAAATACATTAGCCATGTAACTCACTTATCAGTTTTAGTGTGATGTCCTTCTTTAGGTGCCCCGGCCGTTAAAGGTTAGATGGAGGAGTCTGGACAAGAGGGCCTTCTCTGTGGTGCAGACTTAATTTTAGAATTCCTCCCTTGTAAGAAATCCCTGGTGCCATCATTTTTGACACCAGGCTAAGACCAACCTACACCTGAATCTCTAATAATGGCTAATATTCAGTCTCTCTCATCACTTATCTTTTCTGCTGCTTAGCCATGTTTATTTGGTTGTGCTTGCCTACTATTATTGGGTTTTTGAAAAATTCAGCCATAAGCTTCCTTGAAGGCTCCTGATTTGGAAAGGTGGGGTACAAATTAGAGTCATAGAATCATAAAGCTGAAGGGACCTCAAGGGCCACCTAGTCCACCGCCTTGCACAATGAAGGAAATTCACAAGTACCTCCCTCCACCCCCCAGTGACCCGTTCCATGCCCAGAAGATGACAAAAAAACCTCCAGGATCTCCAGCCAAACTGGCCTTGAGAAAAATTGCTTCCTGACCCCAAAGTGGCAATCAGCATTTCCCTAGGCATGTAAGAAAGGGCCACAAGATCTAAGCACTGATACATATATGACCTTTACAATGTGGTAAAGCATTATTATAGAGCAGTCTACCCACAAAACTATAAAAGTGTATATATCTCTATCTTTCAAAAGCAAGGGTCCTTTGATAGAAGACAGGATTTTGGCTGGTATACCTAATCATGCAAGTGTAAGAAAGAACTGTACAGGATATCACTGTGTTGTCTGCACTGTTAGCAAGCAACCATAAAACCCTGCTCTCCTTTGCATCAGGGCAAGCATTTGATTTTATCTGAATCATACCTACATTTCAACAGGTGTCTGGTATTAAAATACCTTGCACTCATGTATCAGTGTACAGTTTTTATTTTCTGCTTTCTACCACCCATACAGTTAACCATTTCCCACTTGCAGTAAAATTCTGGACAGAGTTACTCCAGTTTAAGCTCATTGGTTCTCAATTGCACTGCAAAACAGACAATGTACTGTAACTCTTATGGCATGATCCCCTTCTTCTCTGATCTTTATCTTTGCATTTATTGAAGCTCCCTAGTCCACGAACTGTCCTCCTTGTGTCAATGAGGGCAAGGACCTTCTCCGTAGTGGCCCCTAGCTGCCTGAAGAGGTGCAAGCCTTGCAGGACCTCCCTGGGTTCCACAGGGCATGCAAGGCCACTCTTTTTCAGGTGGCCTTTGGGTGATTGTGATCCACCAGACAGCTGGTAAATTATGCTCCAGCTTTGTCTTCACCATCCATGCATCCTGTCCTGCTTGACAGTAGATAGATTTTAACTGGGATAGATTTTTTAATCATTTTGATATTTAAAAGTTTATTTATTGAATCTTTTCTACGGTTTATCGGGTGTATTTTATATGTTGTTAGCCACCTCAAGTCCCATTTAGGGGAAAGGGAGTGGGATATAAATTTAATAAATAAATAAAACTATGAAGAAAAAAAGTGAGTAGTTTCTCAAAAGTACTAATTAATTAAAATCTCACCCTGATTACATGTACTTTAGGGAAATAATAAAGAATTCTGTAAATACACTGAGCTAAGTGGTCACACATACAAACTAGAAAGCCATGGAGCATTCCTTCAAGTTAAATAGTCCATGTTTCTGAATGTGCGCTCTCTCTTTTTGTCCCATTTACACCAAGGACGAAAAACATTATAATGATCTCTGCTAAGAAATCAAGAAGGGTAACTCCAAAAGGTGTCCAGTTACAGCGCAAATCTGTAGTAATTGGAAGCTTCAGACAGACCTGAGGTGACCCTTATTCATTCCCTGAACAGAAAATAGTTTTTGTCTAACTTGGAGAGAAACCAGACGGACTCTGTGAGGTTATGTGTAACAGCAGCACCCTTCTTAGAACTACCATATGCTGAGAACAGGCCTGTTTGCCTATCGACAATGTGAGTCTGATGGACTTTGTTATGGCTCTTAAACTTGGCATATCTTAAGCCTATTTAGAACATCAACACCATCAATCACTAACTATGTAGCCGAGCAGCTGGATGAACCTTGGGTATCATGCAAAGCTATTTGTCATCTGGGCATTTCTGTCTGGCTCCTAACACTCCATCAGTCCCAGAACAATTTTCCCTCTCCAAAAATATTCTCTGATTCAGGAAACACGTGATTAATAAAAGGATAAGGGTTTGAAGATGGAGGTCAAGGCTAGCGTCTTAACCAAACAAGTGCACTGCTTACTTACCTTTGCCTCATACATTCCATTGAATATCTTATTCACTAGGAAAAAATATACAAGAAAACTGCTCCAAAGCGTCCCAGGTTTTAAGACATTGGACTGATCAGATTCATCAAATATATTTCTTCCATTCTAATGGTGTTGTCTTAAAAAGAAAACATAACCCTTTAGCTCAACAATGTTATATAAATGTATAACAAGCAGCCATATAATGCAATATAAGTAAATTAATTGCGTATTGATACTTTGATTGTTTGAGTGCTCCTTGAGAAAGAAAGAAAATGAAATAAGATGTCTGAAGAAGTTGAGTAGTGACTTAAAAACACATAGTAAGAAATAGAATCAGTTGGCATTATAGTGTGCATCTAAAAAATATTAGAACACAATGAGCAAAAGTACTTTTAAGTCTCATTGATTTCAAGGAGAAAGTGAAGCACACTCTGAGAGCTATCCCATTGTAACCAGTGTGACTTAGAAGTACTTAATTTTTGGTATCTGAGTTGATTTTTAGAGTGTATATGTGTGTGTGTGGTTTTGTGTTTTAAAATGTTATGTTCTGATCATAAAATGTGCTGTGGGCATTTACAGAATAATTGTCCAGTATGCTATTTTGTTTCATGACTGACGCTCAGTGGGTTTAATTTATCAGTAATAAATTTAGGGCCAAGGTGCCAGTTTCTCTTTTTACATAGTTATCATGCATGCTGTATACATCTCATTCTTCCTCCTTTCCAGCCATCTTGCTGCAGCTTTCACAATTGTTTTCCATCTCCTTTCTTGTTTGTCCAGCACAGAAGTTCTAAAGCAATATTAGCTGTGTAATCCCAATCACCTCCTCCCTTTGTCAAGTGAACTGATTGACCATAGGACCGGAACTTTGGAAACCATTTCACAGATGGGGGGGGGGGGACACACGACGTGGTTAGTGCATCATTGCTCTGATCTAGGGGAGCATTTTCATTGCTGTGCATAAAGAAAGGTCTGAGCTACAATATCCAGAGTGCAGCAAGTTGAATAGAACCACAGAGCTCTACTCACCTTGCTAGTGAAGTGTATGCTAGAGCTGGGTCTCAGCACTGGCAAAATGGGATTTAGGTTGTTTCCATCTGATCCAAGGTGAACTTGGGTTGTGTCCCTACTTCAGCCAGTATTGAAACCCATGAAAAACCATGGGGGTTCAAGTGGTGTCAAATTGACTGAAACATGTGAAGTGGCCTAATACTGCATAAAACTCTTGATCCTTCTAACTCACTGTACCCGCTGGCTCTAGTCTGTACTAACAGAAACTCTCCAAGTTCTTGGACAGTCATGCCATTTCCCACACTAAAATTTGAGGTCCTTTGAAGTGAGATGCCAGGGATTTAACCAGGACCCCTCTTCAAATCTCTATGGCCTCTCCTGTGATCTCTTTCCCATTCTAAGAGACTCAGATGATATGGGAGTTTGTGGCACTAGTGCTTACAGTCACTCTATTTTTATTGATTTAACACTGCTTTAAATCCAAATAATGCAAGCAGACGACAGGAGGAAAAAAATACTTTCCCTCTGAAGTTGGAATAATCCGACTGTAGCTAAGAAGCATGACTTTGATGCTGTATGTCTGAGAGCAAAAAGTTAATTTTTTAAAAACAAAGTCAACACAAAAAACCTTGGTGCTTTTTATTACTACTGTCCTTCAGGACTTCCATGAATGAATCAGAAAATCACTCCCTTATGTGAAGCCTCTCTTTGCACCTGTGTCAAATTCATGTCAAAAGCAGAGCAGCATTGGTAAGCGTCAGCATAACCAATGGGATAGTGAGGCCAAGTTGGCATTTCCAATATGTCTGGCACAATAATGCTACATTTTCTGTAATAGCATTCTTGCGGTACTGGTATGAGGGGGAAAATGTATCCGTGGTTTCTTCTCCCTGGAAAAAATACTGCACAAATAGTTTGCCATCCTTTCACAATAATATTGGCCTTCTAGTCTCTTGA